>NC_079515.1:36360636-36417355 GCF_000801105.2 Raphanus sativus | reverse complement strand
ACTAACTATAAATGATTTTAGTCAATATATCCGTTTATGTTACTTAATTATTTTATGTAATCATCTAAATATAGATAGATATATAAAAATTATTTCTGTTACTTTGAAAAATATAAAGAAAGTAGTTTATTAGTATATTTTATGTTATTTTAAAAATATATTTAATACAATATTACTATTTTGTGAACTTTCCTTTTTAATGATAGCATATTATTTATTCATATATTTTCGTTTTCTAAATTCAATTTATAGCCTTTATAAATATTTCCTTTTTTATTATATATTTTATTTGTAAAATTTTACAAAAGGAATTTAAATAAAAAATCAATTATAGTATTTAAATATTCTATTTTTGATTCATTAAGGGTATCAATGTAATCAACCACCGTGAGAGTTAACGTGAGCGCGACACATAGGAAACTGACTTCTCAAATAATATTATAGAGATGTGCAAATAATTCATGTTCACAAGGTAACAACTTGCACCATCTCCAACTCCAATCATCATTTTTTCCGTTTCAATTGAAAAATAACAATTTGCACTAATATACAAATCCAATAATTTCAAATGAGAATAGTACGCAAGTCCAGAAACAAATACTATCATTACCAATGGTTTTTCAACTTTATCTACCACAACTCATGTTAATAATCAGTTTGGGAATTCTCAAAAAAAAAGTAAAAAGAAAACATGTTAAATATCTCAACTGAAATATTTTGACATGAAAGTCTTATTATTTTTTAGAAAATCCTTAACCGAATATAATATAAGTTGTTTTTACATTTTGAAAAAAACTTAACTTGAGAGATTTCCATTAAAATACCTTAACAACTCTATATATTGCTGTTGATGTTTGTCATAAAGAAATATGCATAAATGACTAGTTTTTTATATCAAAACTTGAAGACAAAAACTTCAAAAATAAGTAAACCACTATTCAAAAAGTTGGTAAGGTGATACAATAGAAAAAAGATGCAGATGTTAACTCAAAGTAAACGAAATAAAATAAAAATCATGAGAATACAATTTCCGGGAATTTTCCATTGTCAATCAAATGACGCGGAAGTCTTTATTGTTTTACCAAAGAAAGGCCCAGAAGTCCAAAAAACTGTGTTGAAAAAGGATACATGAAGGCACATAGAGTCAGTCAGATACTAATCCGCTATGTTTCGTTGTCTTTGTGTGGAACGTTTATGCCTTATATTTAATGGATTTGGTACTATATCTAAGTCGACGAGTAAGTTGAATTGATACAACTTGAGTTACAGAAGATGATCGAACAAGGCATCTATAGGTATAAGATATACATGCCGGCCGTGGGATTCGTTGGACTTGAGTTACAGAAGATGATCTTTCTTTTTGTCAACATTACTAGATGATCAATACATATATTTAACTTAATCAAAGGCACAGCGACATACATATTAATCATTATTTAGGCGAATGTTTCATTTTTTCTAAGCTCAGGACCGACTCTATATATCTATAAATCTAATTATACTTGGTGTGACATTATATGAACTTTTTTTAATCTTAAAAGTTTTCGAAGGTAATTCCCTTGAAAGAAAAGAACACACCACTTTACTGTACAACAAAAAAATACCTCTGGCAATGCCTTCACTATAAATCACATAACTGACAGTTACAGAGTTTCCTAAATGTCTGATCAAATCCCACACCTACTACAGTCTAATTTGTGGAGTCACTAGCCATTTTAAAGTGAAATCCAGAGAGTGACAAGGTCACTAGAACGGCGTGATTAGCAGCTCGTATACTAAAGTAAAAAAAAGAAACCATCAAGTCACAGCTTAGACACAGTACCTATGCAGAAAAAGCAGTTTTAAGGTGCAGGCAGCCATTGTATAAATTCACATCATCTGTGAGCACAAAACAAACACATTCACATAGAGAAAGATGAAATCGAAACTAGCCACTAGACTCTGAGATGTTTTGGGGGTATCTAACAAAAGTAAGATTTTTTGTCCTCTTCTATTAGCTATGCTTATTAACTTAAGAAAAAAGGACGAACCTTTGCTTTTGCTTGGATAAAAAACTCTAATGTACGTAAGACCAAACCCTGAAGCAGCAAAGCCGCTACAGATCCACGACAACCTTCGTCTCGTGTTTGTATATATTAGATAATATTATTGATATAACTTCTTCAAGTTTCTCAAACGTGATTATCTGCTTTTTCTTGCACATTTCTTTTTAATGTTTTCATTAGTGATTTTGCTATACGATACGAACGCATTAGAATTAATCATGTTATTTTACGAAAACTTTATTCAACTCAAATGTTCTCATTACTCAATCATTTTACCTACTTGGCTTTCACTATTCATTTGATATATAAGACGTCAACTAGTCAAGCTTTAAAAATCATCTAAACAAACAAAAAAGTTGACCAGTTTTATGATCTGATAATAAAACGCATGATTAACTCAAGGGGTTAATATTTTACGTTTTGGGGTTATCTAAAATGACAAGTCAGAGCTTCAGAGCAAAGCAGGCGGCTTGTCTTATATGTCATCCCAGTTATTTAGCTTCAGAGCAAAGCAGGCAACTTGTCTTTTATGTCATGCCAATTATTTCTGTTTTTGTTTTTGTTTGTTAGGCCTTTAGATTCTTTATCTAGAGTCTTGGAAGTTAGTCACAAGTGTTGTCTACACTTTTTGTTTATCTTTGGCTCTTGTTTTGTGTACCAAAGACTACGTGTTGGTCCTGGAGAAGACGCAACACCAAAGATGTCAGAGCTCATGTATTCCAGAGTCCAAACTGTTGGCGTTTCTTTCTTCTCTTGTCATGCGAGGTTTAGTAATCCAAAGTATTACGTCGGTTTTAAAAGATGTTGAGGTAATAGGCACTGTTTCTCTACTTTTTCGAGTTTGTATATTCAAGAAAAGGAATAAGAAAGCCCTTTCTCAAAAAAAAAAAAAAAAGAATAAGATTCAAAAATCGTTTTTGTGTGAAATAGATATGTGGCATTTTATATGGATGGATTTAGAAAAATATAAAATAATATATATATATATAGAAACACTAATTTTTACTGATTTATAATAAAATATAAAATAAAATATTAAAATATCTATGTAAAAAGATAAAAAAAAATTGTAAAACTAATTACTAAAATAAATACACGAAGTGGTAGCTTGCATAAATCAAAATATAATGGTGAAAATAATGGTGGGGGGGGGGGGGGGAAATCAGTAAAAAAACATCAATCTCGGGCTTGGATCGAGCCAACCTCTGACTGCCCCAGAAGGGCCAAACATCTTCTTGTTCGATCAGCCTGGTAAGCCTTCTTCCTGGATGCATCAAGCAGCAACGATATTCCGATCTGAGATCGGAAGTAGACCCACTTCAATGGTCGGCGATATTCACGGTAAGACATGGGGGTTCATCTTCCGGACCCGCGGGTATGGTATAGGGATTGTGAACAAGGATTCGAGCTCGTTCGGAAATCTTTATAGGATATCGCAATTGGGAAATCCAGTGGAAACGTGCCGTTGAAGAAACTGCTGCTTAGGTTCGAACAAAGTGCTCTTATTCCGTGGGGACCAACTCGGGTTTATTCGACGATGAGTGGTGGTGGTAACCCGGCTGTAGTAGTTCCGGTGTTCCTGTGTACAGCAGCATTCAGACAGGTCCTTCGATGAAAAGTATGTCTGTCTGGGAGCAACCTAAGTGGCTCTGGTCTTCCTTCAGACAGCGAGACCCGTTTGGTTTTTTGGTTGGTTTCGGATCGAAATCATCAGGTGGCGTCTTTTGCCGGATCAACCACTCGAAACAACAGACTTTTGCAGATTTTCAGAACGCTGCAAAATCATCAGCGGGTTCAATGCTTCTCGAGCATTGATTTTGGTTGTTCCCTCTCGAGTGCAATCGATGATCCATTAGGAGTTAGCTGCGCATCTTCAGCTACACCGCAGACTGAAGATTGGGAATTTGAAAGTTTTGACGGTGTGGCTGATACGGGTACACCGATGCGCTGCCACCACCTCCATCGAGTATATCAGCTACATCTGCTAAGACCAAGGGGATTGATAGCCAGAGACAGGGTCATTCTGCTGATGCCATAGTCTTGATCCATGAACGAACTCTATCTAGCTATTGTTTCGGTTCTTGTGGAATCTAAGATACAATGTGAGTGAGATTTTATATGTTGTTAATATAGAATTTTTTAGAGCCAAGTTGTCGAAGAAGAATACTATTACTGAACAGCTCTCTGGTCGTGGCATCGTCAACATAGTGGTAGTAAATTGATTGCTGTTTATGCTTTGCTCAATAGATGGTTTCTTTTACAACTAAGAACATAAACAGATATGAACCATGGAAACATGTCCTTCATGGTTTTGTTTTTAAATGTGATTTTGCAGGTACTTGAGCACAACAAGAAGAATGTGACCATTCTGGTTCAACGAGCACTGTTATACGAGAGCATGGAGAAATACAAACTCGGAGCTGAAGATCTCTAAGGATGGTTCTGATTCTGAAGATCGATCCCTGTTCCCGGGAATAGAATCGCTAGAAGCACCGCTCACCGCCTTACCAGAATGGCTGGCTGATTGATCGTCAGTTGGATTCTCTTATACATTACATTCTTGAATTTATCACGAAATATTTGACCATGCATGTTTCTATGAAGCAGTTATAAAACACTGGCGGTTTTTATTTTCTCACAGTCGAACTTTCCGATTAAATTTGTCTGGATTTTTTCGTGGATCGACAGTATAGTGAATTGAACGAAACAGTTACGTTTTGAGAAACGCTGCATGACAAACGTGAGACGTTCAATGCATATTTACACAGATTAGTTGTTACTCTGTCAATTTTTTTGTTTGTATTTGAAAGATTAATGTTTAAAATTTTAATTCATGTATTCTACTTTAAAGTTAAGATATAACCAAAATACATATAAGTGGTAGAATATTAATTAAAAAACAAATGAAAATATTTGTTGTTCCTTAGAAAATATTATTCAATTATAATGGTTTTTTAATTAAACCATTTGACGAAAAATAATATTTTTTAGTGGAATCAAATTTCTTCCTAGCTCAACTAATCCAAACCATCAGACAAATTACCAAAATATCCATGTTCTTCAATCATTTTGTTTTCCAGATAAAGATTATACAGAAAATGATAGAATACCATTTCACTTGTATTATATCTATATATTAGGAAGCATTGATTACACACGCTCGTGGACGCAACACTCCAAATTCGACTAAAAGGTTAATGACATTATTGTCATACGTTTCTTTCATCGGAGAACCCAAAAAAAAAGGATAAAAGCTTCTAATTTTGTCGTTAGTTGGATTAAGTTTGTTGTAACTGCCGTGTATCAAAGAACATATGACTATGCGTATAATTTTAAATATAAGTATTTATTTACTATGACTTTTAAATAAATTCACCCCGACTTTATTCTATGAAAGCTTTTGTTTTTGTGTCAACTTGTATAAAACATTTAATTCGCCTATAAATACGCTTCACCTCCACCGCAGTCATCTACCTCTTCAAACCTAGCATCAGAGAGAAAAAGAAACAAACAGATAATATGTGCGGCGGTGCTGTAATTTCCGATTTTGCCCCTAGCGTCACCAGGGCCAAGGGTAGGAAACTCACGGCGGAGGAACTCTGGTCAGAGCTTGATGCTTCTGCCTGCGACGATTTTTGGGGTTTTGACTCCACCTTCAAGCTTCTTCCCACCAAACAACAAGGTACTACTGATTAAATTGAACATACAGCAAAATCATGAAAATATTGACGAATATGAACATTTCAGATGAATCAATATTATTATGTATTTTTAGAATCAAAGCTGACCCTGGCTTAAAGCTTACTAAACATCAAAATTTATATACAAGTTTGATATTATCAAAAAAAGAAGTTCGTGGACATAATTTTTCTATGTTTAGCCGTTAAGTAGACAAGACCTTTTAATAAGTTACACGAATACGTACGAGGATAAGATTAGTTTTGTTAGATTGGTAATAATGACATTAACTGATAGTTTCTGGTATAAGTGGGGTTATAACTGTAATTTTGAATCTTAAAACTTTTGAAGTGACGTTGAAAGATGAGGCGGCGGACAAAGAGAAGGAGCCGGCAGCAACGGAGAAACGGAAGGAGAGGAAAAACGTTTACAGAGGGATACGTAAGCGTCCATGGGGAAAATGGGCGTCAGAGATTCGAGACCCAGAGAAAGGCGCTAGAGTCTGGCTTGGTACGTTCAACACCGCGGAGGAAGCCGCCATGGCTTATGACGTAGCGGCAAAACGTATCCGCGGCGACAAAGCCAAACTCAACTTCTCTGATATTCTTCATAACCCTCCTCCTGCCATCCCTACGCTTCCACGACCAGATAATCAGCCTCCGGTGAAGAAGCTATGTGTTTCCTCTCAGAGCGAGTTGACTCAGTCTAGTTTCCCGGGGGAGTGCATTGAGTTCGGGAATGGAGACGAGTTTCGGAACATGAGTTACGGCTACGATCTGAAACAGCAGATATCGAGCTTGGAGTATTTCTTTGAGCTGGACGGTACTACACCGGAGCAACCGAGTCAGCTCCACGAGACCGGGTCCGAGGTTGATTTATGGACGCTTGATGATGTCATCGCGTCTTATGAATAAGAACATAAAGTAATGAGTGAAAATTTGACCCAAAAAAAAAAGATTAATGAGTGTAAGAAAAATAAAGCCTGTAATATAAACCGCCGTTACTTTTTAAGGTTTTACCATTGCATGGAGCTGCTGTTGTTTGTAATGTGTGTGGGACGTTGGTGTGACTCAAATCGAGCGTTATGTTAAAGTTTCATGGTATTGTTATTTTATTTTATGCTGAATAACTACATGTAATGTGAATACAGGTTTGTAATAAATTATAAAAACTCTACTTTCGCCGAATATTCTCGTGCACGCACCGATGGAAAGGTTATATGATGAACTTATAGTAAACTTTTAAGATTATTATTTTATCGAAAAATGATCACAAAGCTTAGGAGTAGCCGAGTAGGAGTAGGACGAGTAAGACACTGTTTCCAAAGTAGAAGACACTAAAATGTAACAACGGGAGAATCTTTAAGACTTTAAGACTCCAGTCAGTTTGACAAAATGTCACTAACATTTTTTACTTTTTATGTTAGAGCTTCAGTATTTGTTAAAATGAGATATTTAAATGATACTAACGTCTACACAATTTGAAGATGAAAAGAGTTTATAAAAGTGGTATAGTCTCTCACAGGGCGGATCTACTTAGGGTAAGTATGGGGCAGTTGACCCCCATGAAATTTAAAACTTTCCTTTAAATGATGAGTAAATATTTCAGTTGCCCCGTTGAAAAATACTTTCTGCCCCCTTATAAATTCTGTTCTCAAAGCTTAGTTCAAAATCTCAATTATTTCCATTTTTTAGAAGGCCATTTATTATATTTCTGTTAGCATTATTATGTTTGCATATTTGATTTGCGAACATTAAACTATTGTTTCCGTTTTCTTTTTGCCATCATTGTTTCTGTTTTCTATAAACAAAATCATTTTTTTTTGCTTTTTCTTTGAACTTAAGAAAATCAACTTATTGTTTAGAAATAAGTAGTTTGATAACAGAAAATAAATATCTATCTATTTAATATGTTATAATAACCAGTTTTCTTTTTTTTTAAGCAAAAACCAGTTTTCTTTACTTTACCTAAAATATGCAATCACAATAAAATATATCATTTTCATTTTTATTTTTCATATGTACTTGTATTTGTCATATCGTGAAATCATGACTTTTTGTATTTATAATTTCTGTTATTTTTATTAATTTCCTTCTATAAGATTTTTTTTAGTTTTCGATACAATGGATCTTGTATAATACACTTATAAAGTTGATAGAAAGTATATCTATAAAATATATAATGCAAATTTTATTAATGATTATTTATTGTTTTGCCCGGGGTGAACTTTTCGGCTAGATCTGCCACCTGGTCTCTCAAGACTTTTACATCTTTTTTTTCTTTTTTTTTTCTTTTTTTTTTCTTATCTATTTTCAAAGATAAGAGCATTTTTTATCTTATTACTATTTTCACTTTTATTTCATTGATATTTTCACTTTTATAATAGTAATTATTAAATCTACTTCTATTTTTCTATAATAGAGACTGCTATTTTTTCTCCATTCATAAAATAACAAATAGCATTTTATTTTTTTATTAATTTAAAAATTGATATTTTATAAAAATATACTAGAGGATATTTCACCTCTATTATAAATTTCTTCTATTTAAAAGGAGAATATAGCAAATTGCATTACTTACTAAAAAACTCACCAATAAGGATGCTTTTATCACATACATTTAAAAACTATAAATATTTTTATTTTTAACAATTTAAAAGAAACAATAGCAACAACTCTTTTTTGAGAAAAAAATAGCAACAACTTACATTTACAAATTAGATAAATTTTGAAACTTGAAGAAATATACAATCTATTGAATTGAATGTAAATTACTATAGTCTCATATACTTGGCAATTTAAAATATTTATAAACTTTATTTAGTGATTATAATAGAATTGTCTGACGCCTCATTTAATTAAGATGCTATTAATGTTTTATATACAGTAGAACCTCTATAAATTAATACTCTATAAATTAATAATCTCTATAAATTAATAAATTTTGTCGGTCCCAACTTGGGCCGGTGTAAAATAAGATAAAAATCGATAAAAGATAATAATATTTTTAAAACTCCCATATAAATATATAGTCCCATTAAAATCATAAATTAATAATCTATCAATATATATATTTTATATAAGTACAAACTAAATATTATATTGTTGATTTTATATTTACAATGAAAATACATTTATTTCTCTTAATATTTCAATATATTTTGATAATATTTAGTAAAATTATATCGAAAATCACATAACAGTTATAAGAAATATAAAAATATACACCAAACAAGATAATAAAACAATATGAAATTCAAATTTATAAAATTTAAATAATGTATATATAGTAAAATCAAATATTTCCTTATTTTATAAACAAAAATAGAAAAAAAAATTTAAAAAGAAAACTTTTGTAAATTAATATCTCTATAAATTAATAAAATTTTAAAGTCTCAACATTATTAATTTATAGAGGTTCTACTCTATGTTGTTATTATGTTTCAACTGTAAACCAGTCTTATCGTTTCTCTAAATGCATCTTACGTGTACATGCATATGATTAAATAAATAATGTAGATTGGTTTAGATGCATGAACCTCGAAGCCTAGTTGATCAATAAGAATGAAAGTGGGTCCTTATAATGTTTCAAAGATTGACAGAATCTATGAGTTTCGCAAGATTGTCTATTTGTTTCACTTTCAAGAGAATCATTAGTAATCTAAAACTGAGAGCATTTATTCGGTAGTTAATATTTTTCCCATACATCTAATTGAATCATGATTATACCAAATTTGTTGAGCGAGTATTATGTGTTATAAAATATCAGTAGTCAATAACTTATTACTAAGGTCTCGACTGTTTATTTGAGTTTGCGTCTCCTTCCTACATATAAGACAATACTATAGTCATCATGACATAGAAATGCAAATTGTGAAGAAAATTCAAAATCGTTTTTTAAGAATGGGAATTGAATACTTTCTATAAATCGTGCTCAACACTAATTTAATTATGCTTACCACATAATTAATGAGTTTGTGTGTTCTCTGTATAATTGCTTTTCTCTAAAGTCTCAAACTTTGTCCATTTCTGCCCACTTGGAATGATCTAAATGATTCGCATTTATTTGACTTACAAACAAATAATGTAGATCCGTACATGCGTATTATATGTAGGACAATAATAATGTATTAGTATATGTATATTGTATTTGTCAATGTACAATCCATTATATGTATATGCATTATTAATGCATCCACCCACAACCGATCTTTTATTTCGCCAATCATGTAAACTTGTTTCTTTTAAAATGTCATGGAGGCAATCATTTCCGGTGCACTGTTTTTCTTTTATACTAATCAGAGATTTAATCTTAATTATAGTTAATGATTTGCTAAAATTGTATTCCCTATTTCACCTGTAACAATACAAACAATTATAATAGACATGAAAAAATGTCTGTTGGACTTTTTCAGTTTTCAAAAATTGAACATACAGTGGGTCAAAGATAATCTGAATGAGAAGAATGAGGGGGTTGTGGATGCTCTCCACAAACACACACTTGTTCTTGAACAAGTTACCCATCACTTTCATGCACACGTCTTGCTGATCTTGTTTGTCTCAGGGTACTTGACAAGGAAACGCCTCAAGGTGAGAGAGAAAACACGCTCTGACCAGTTTTGAGTTCAATGGTGCTAAGAAAAAATCTAACAGGAAGAGATGTCTTCCAGAAGGGAGGAACGAACGTCTAGCTGAAGGACTCGAAAGTCATAACTTTAAAACGGCAGACTGAATCAGTGGATCACACATGCATAGCTCTAATTAGGATTAGTCCATCAGAGGATTTGATTAGAGTTGAATTATGAGGAAAATTTTGCAGTTAAAGATTGAGTTTGAATACATTGTAACCGTGGGTTTTAAAGCGGATGCAGTCTGCAGAGGGAGAAAAAGCTCTGAAACCTAATAACTTGTCTGAAAAGACTGAAACACAAAACGCAAAGTGATTCAGCAAAAAGCTGGCTGCATCATTCAGTTTTTTTTTTCTGGGATTTTGATAACACCTTCATTCCCCAGCACTTGAAACTCTTCCTTAGCCATCTCAGCACTTGAAGATCTTGAGTCTCTAGGAAAGCAACAGATAATATCTTTGAACTGCATAAAAAAGAGGAGATTAGTTGAACGCAGATTCAGATTTCAAAGGACTTTCTTGGTTGCAGATAAAATGGATAGTGAGAGGAGTGATTAGGCTAACCAATGTTCCTGAGCGCACAACCAACCGACATTTTCCAGACAAGGCCATCTTAAAGAGAACGGAGGCAAAAGCAGGGCAGTCCAGGACCAGCTTTCTTATTGGTCGGCTTGAGTGAAAGTGTTCTAGGATCATGTGCTGTGATTCTGTGAACTCTTCTCTGGTCCTTTGGTTTTCGGCTTTGCTGCTACAGAGGCAATGGCGTTGTACAATTCATGCAGCGACTCGCTCAGGGATGGGTAAAGAATACCATCTGAGCCTCCCACTATAACCTGATTTCTAGCATCTTTTGTTGTAATGGTTTCTGTAGAATACGAAACCAGTTTTGGCTTCTTCGTCGATTTGAGAGCATCGAGTTTTTCAGAGCTTACGCTATGCTTAGTCGGTTTATGCACATTCGGTACCTTGGAAGCCACTCTTCCGATTCCAGAGAGGGTTTAGGGTTTTGACTTTGAGGAACAATAGAGACGGAGATACATACAGCTTGTCGGAATTCCATATTCTTCTAAATTACTCCTTTGCCATCATCACGAACGGTCCGGTCCGGTCCGGTTTTCATATTCTTTTATTTTCAACTCGTCAAAAAAATCGGTTAATTATATAGCCAAGATGCAATATTATGATTATATAAACAGAGTCGAATCATTCATCATGTACTGTTGTTGATCCAATGATTGATTGATAATCATCCCTGAAGCTTCTTGCATCATTACTCGCAAATCGCAATTGTTGAACCTGTCATTTTGAAGTTAGATCAAAGTTTCTAACACTATTTTTGACGTTTCCTCTTATTTTCTCCCGGCGGATATGAATATATATGACAGCAATGGAAAACATGGATCAAATCCACTGGGCCACTCGTGGGCTTCGCTTTTAGTCTGCTTTCTTAATGTGTGATCAAGAAAATAGACTACATTGGTAGTTTGATATCATATGGATTAGAGAGTTTGTCCAGCTAGATGGTATGGAAATACAACACACGTTTCTAAACAAGATCAACATTTACGTTTTTGCTGTTTCTCCTTTCTTTCTTTTTTTTTTTTTTTTTTGATAACCGTGGGGGTCCCAGGCTTCGCCCAGACTAATCCCACGAGGCCGACGGCAACCCACGTATTCTTGCGATTTAACGCTAGCCCCGGTGGCCACCGCATGTCGAACCCAGGGCGCTTCCTCTTTGGCGCTTACCACTGGGCCACCATGTGATGGTTTGTTTCTCCTTTCTTATAATGAATGAAGTAGTCATTTTAAAAAGTGAGACACATATTTACAACGTCAGGGTAGATAAGATGAGGTATAATATACGGTTGTTTTATTCTACTAAACTTCTGGTGTGATTTAACTGATGATTATGTAATGTAATAATAATTTCTTTAAATCTATAGGTAAAAACAAAGTTGAAAGGTCAGTAGAGACGCACAATTAGCATTCTCGCCTCTTCATGGTGCCGATGCGCGAGTAACTCAAACTTATTGTTTTCTGAGATGCTATTGAAGCTTTCGCGCGCGGAACTTGGGTTTTAAAAGGAAACACTAGATCTTGACCCGCTCTTTAAAGGACGGATATATTTTTATTTTAATTTAATTCTCAATATTTGTGTTTTTTTTGTGATTATATTTTTATTTTTCTTTGTAATCATATTTGTGTATAAATCTCAATTAAAATATATTTTATTAAATAATAGCAGTTTAAAAATTGATTCGATATATTGCCGGTCATACCCGTCAACCCGCGGATTTCAATTTTGTTTTGGTCAAAAAATATGACCCGCACAACCCGCAAAAAAATAATTTGTACCGGCATCCGTCCCATTTAATTTTGCGGATATCAGCGGGTTATAAATTTTTTTAAAATAATTATTTAATATAGTTATAATAAAATTATATATTTTAAAGTTTAAAGTTTTTTTTTCTAAATTACCATATTTTTTAAAAAAGGGTTTAGTTTTCTTTTATTTTTATTTTTAAATATTTTTCGGGTCAGCGGGTCAACATTATTAAAAAACATAAAACAAAATATATACCCGCAATCCAAAATCTATAAATTTCGCAGTAAAAAAATCTCAGCCAAAGTAGAAATCCAAACATAGTGAGATATTTTTTTTTAGAAAAATCCAAATATAATTCGAAAAGTTGGCCCAATATTGTAACGTGGAGTTTTATTTGTGTTGGTGAGGCTACTTTACCACCAAAAAAATAGAAACGATATGGGTAGCAGTTATATTTAGCAGTTGTAAATAAGCTAATATTTTTAGATGTCGTTATATATATACACATAAGCAGTTATATAGCAATCATAATTTTTTTTAATTGAATCTGACCTTTATCAACCGATCATGTTCCAAAATTAATAATATTGATAAGCTCTGTTCCATATTTTATCCCTTTTAAGCATAAGTATATATGTCTGACCTCGGAACTTATGTTTTAGATTAAAAGGAATGAATATGTAATATTTTTAACGAAAAAGCATATTGTGGTTTCAGACCGACTCAACCTTTATATTTCAGGTACACATATTATTGCACGCTTTTAGCTGTCATCATTGTTAAAGTGATGACTGATAAGCATTAGCATGCAATTGGAGCATTGATTACTGATTAGTGCTTGTTAAAAAAAAGTAGTCCAACTGTTTTTCACTCTCTTTTCAAATCTCACAGTTTCTTAGAATCCCGTAATTATCATGGAGATGGCCGTGATCCATGGCTAGTACGTAAGGAAAATCATAAATTATTCTCGCATGGCTTGAAACAATATTATGTTTCAACACGAGTACTAGTTTTATTATATAGTATGTATATTATTGCAATTGCGACGAATATCGAACAAAAGAGTTTGAGAAATAAAACTAAGGAGTGGGCTCTCTACCGTAACCACAAAGGAATCGGAAGAAATTCACAACAGAGTTCAAATCTCAACATATCTAAGCTGATCTATCAACCTCCTTCTCCGATCTATACATGGGACTACGTTCTTTTTTTGGCAAGAAGTTACTAAAGACTGTTTTATTGTATGTTAGAATATCGTAGTCATCTTTACCCAAAACAGTTGAGCAACTATCGTGTTGGTTTAGAGTTAGTTTGGTTCACCAAATTATATTCTGTTTGTTTCGGTGTGTCAAAACATCTTGTTTTATTCAACATTTTAAACAAGAAGAATACTCTATTTTCCACGTATTTATTCCAGAGATTAGTCCGAGCATTGCTACGAGAGTCCTCTGGTTATGAGTATAATTAAGTGTTTATGTTGGTGTTGTATGCGCAGGCTTTCACAAACGGTCATAAAAGTGTATGCAATAGATGAGTTTCATAGAGTCAAGTCGGGAGCAAGTCGTGGGAGATATTTCATCCAAGAAGGCAAAAAGGATGATAGATAAAATAATTGATATTGTTAAATGAAATACAAATTCATAATGTGTAGTTAAATAGTTCTCGGAACATATTGATCAAGGGAATCACATAGCATAATTATAGTGACCACACGACTAAAAACTAAAAGATAATCATTTTGTTTCTTAGATACTGACATAATTATAACCCGACATAAGTATATGACCCGCTTCGTTCCATAAGATTCCAACAAATATGAAGGAGACCATGTAACTAATTATAAATTGATAACTTATACGAATACGATGAAGAATCTATATATATCGAGCTTATAACTTCTTAGATCTACGTGGTTTAATTTGTACATAACTAAACAGCGTAAACGTTAAGGCCATTAATCCCGAGACACGAAGATTCTATATACGTTTTATGTAACTAATACACTACTCCTAACATAGGTAATATCAATTCAAATCAGTTAAGAAAAATATAACATACTCTTCGTGATATCTATTCACACTGCATATTGACTATGATCATTACTTTATCTTACAATGAGATGTCATAGTCAACAGAAAATCAAATCATATCTTAGTAATTTCAACAATCATATTAACCTAGTTGAATTCTCCACATTAATTTGCTCTGCCCATCGATTTTTTGTTTGCTCAAAATAGTAATGTATTTCATTTGATATTGTACAAATGTATCAAAGATAAATTAAAAATAGTTGTGGAAATTGAAATGTGTGGAAGCAGCATTTGCATATGTGGTTATGGTCTAATGGAAAATGTTCTGTCAAAAAGCCAGGCTGGCATTTCCCATCCGATGATTGCCTGTGGGTCCCGTTTCTTCACTCACATGTGCTAGTGCTTACGTGTCCTCTTTACGTCTACACTTAATCGTACTAATTTGTTTTAATAAACCTAAATGTTCTTCTTTGATGTATAAAACAAGATTGATTAGTCTGTAAGCCCACATCATCATGTTTACGAAATTAATAATTAGAGTATAATAAATTATTAGAAGAAAATAAATTAATAAGTACTTCAATAGTACTTGCTTGATTTGCTTGTGTATATTCTTACATACTCTTCATGAGTGATCTTTGTAAAGTTAGATTAATGAGTTTTATTATGTTACCAAACTATCTATTACTATTGTAACTAACTACTCTACCAAATTATTTACCATTAATTAATCATTTTCTAAATAGTAAATCCAAACGGCTGCTTGCTCAAATCAAAGCAGACCTCATGAACTCCATCTGTCATTTTTACACATCGTATTCTATTTATCTTCTCTCCTTTTTTTGTCAGCTTCTATTTCTCTTCTCTTGTCACACTCTATCTACTGGTTAATTCCTCTAATTTAATTTATAGATATTTTCAAACGCTAATTTTATCACCAGCTACTGGTGTTTTTACGCTATAAATAACCCTGTAATCATTATTTTAATTTCTTAGCATTTTGTGATATGTATCGCCACTAGGCAGACCAATATAATTGTACTAACTATTCTTAATTTTCAACTAGTTTTAGACTTATAAGCTATTCAAAATGTAGAATAGTCGTGTCGGCAAGATATGCTGGTTCAGTCGTTCAAGACAAAAACTTAGATGATGAATTTGCATAAGTAATTAGTTAAATCATATTAATATTATAACAAATAGGACAACAGTTGGTAGACGAAAGCAGATACGAGATAAATTCAAATGTGTGAACATAATAAAAAGATAAAAGTTTTTTAAAATGTGGATCATTAAAACAGCATAAGGATTACTTACTAACAAGTGATGAACTCTCTTATAAACGATTTAGTTAGCTTCTTCATGGGTTGAATTAAGCTATTAGGTGTTCCAACGACAAATTTCCAATTGGTTTTAATAATTTTTTTTACATTACGAAGTTACATTAGTGGAAGAATTCTTAAATATCATTCCAAGATCTGAGTGAATTATATATTGTCTGGTCCTTTAATGTACAAGTTAATGTTTAAATATTCGGATCAAAACAAAATCAACAATAGTAATGATCTATTCTATTAAAACAGAAGTACACTTTAAAAATACCCCTTAATTTTTAGTATTATTTACAATGATATGCCACTGATCATTTAATTAATCTTCCTATATTAATACTTGTCTTTTTCAGTTATTTAATGTGTGTTTCCTAAAAATTCTTTGTCTTTTTGGTTTAATTAATGTATTTCCAAAATCAAATTCTATTTAATGTGGATTACTTTTTATGATTTTTTATTTTTTCTGTTTAATTAATACATTTCTAAAATCGAATTCAAAATAAAAAAATTTGGCAACAATAATTAATAAACCTAACTTATATTATTCATTGTTTTTTTCCTATTTTCTTATATATGTGTGTGTTTGGAAATAATTAATAAACATAGCTTTAAATATTTAACAAACATTATTATTTTTAAACATGTAATTATATTTTTATTATTTATTAGTAATAACTAAAAATAAAAGTCACATTAAAATAATTATTTATATAATATATAAAATATTATGTCACATATATTTTTCATATAAATAATACCACAATGTAAGTTCAGTATGATAAATGTTGAAAATATAAAATATATAACACCATATATTTTAAATAATATATACAACAATTTTATTATACATTATCATAAATTTTGATCCATAAAAAATACATTTGTACCTATATATTGGGTCATATTCTAAAAGTATGGATTATACAATTGGTGGGTTATAAAACAAAATAAAATTACCCAATATAAATTATAAATTATTATGTTTAAAAATGTCATATAAACAATTATTTAATCGGGTAAATTTTTAAAATATATATAATCACTTATACAGATAAATACATATTACAAATTTAGATCACATTCCTAAGTTTTTTAACTAATTAAAATTTTCAAAAAAATCTATACTTTTTGGAATTTTTGCTAACGTGATTTAAAATACTTTCACAGTGTATACACCTTCTCTATTTTGAAAACTATTGATACAATTATACAAATTGAATATTCTGTGGAACAAATTGTCTATATTTTTATTTTTTTACAAGTTTTATAACTAATGTATCAATTTTTAATACCATACTAACTCATATTTGTATATGTTTTTTACTTTTAATTTAGAAATTTATTTTCTAGATATTTTATACATAAATCTAATTATACAAATGTTTGATTTGTTTATATGATGTCCAATAAATATTGATCATATAATTTACTTTAGAATACAAAAAACTATTTGATGTAACTAAGCACATTGTTATTTTTAAATATATGATATTAGTACACACATTACAAACTATATATAATATTTAATATAAACAAAGAAAAAAAATGAAAATTAATTGCTTCATCAATATAATTAAATTAGGATCCCTTTTATAGAATTACCCTTGATTTTCCTTGGCATATTACTTTTTGTGCCATCAGTTATACTTTAGAAATTAAATTCATTAAGGGTAAAAAAGGATAAGAAAAAGAGACCATAACTACCTAATAACATATCTATAGTTATATTTATTTCCCCTGATTATATACTAACTAATTCAACTAATATTAGTCAGAACCTACGTTAAAAATACAACAACTTAATCTACCCCATCTACGATTACATCAACCAAATGAAAGACCATGCATATATAATTTATAAATTGTAAAGCCAATGCATCCACAAAATAAAAAAACCTCAAAATATACCAACAATACATTATACAAAATATATTCTATTTCTAATAAAATTAAAATATTATTAATAAATGGTCGATGGCAAAATTAAAAAAACCTAATTTCTTTACTAAAAGTTATATAAAACAGATTTTAAAAACATAACTAAAAACTAAAATAAAAAAGTAGAAGTTATCTGTTAGTCACTAATCGGGTTCCAAGTTTTAGTGATTTTTGACTTTTAAAATATTATTTTTCATAAAACTTAAGTTGGATTTATCTTAGATCATCGGGTTTACCGGTTCAATCTTGGATCCGGGTCGGGTTTCAAAACACTGAATATAAGACTTTAATTTTTAGATCGATTCTGGGTCAGATTTTTTTTTTAATACGAATATTTTTAACTAATTATGTTTGGTAACTACTAAAAATATAATATGTTGTAAACTTTAGAAATAAAGTTTAAATTAATTTTTGAAATGCATATAGCACAAGTGTATAGTTGCGTACTTGACATATTTAATATAGTCACCAAAATTATATCAAATTAAATTAATAATTACAAATATAGTTACAAAAATATAAAAATAAAAATAAAAAATTTCTCCAAAAAAATTAAAACAAAAAAATATACCCGCCCTTTCAAAGGGCGGGTCAAAATCTAGTTATTATTAAATACTGATTGATAGCAATTCCAACAAACAGTGCGTTAAACAAATAACACGTAATTGCCATCGGTTTCTCTTGCTTCTTCTCCTTCTCTTCATCTCCTCTGGTCTTTTCTCCTTCCTCAGGAACTTAAGTTTCTGAGTTCATGAAGATGCCAGTAAGTACGTTGCTCCCTTCTTATTGAATCCTTTTACTTTAATTTCCAAAACTCTGTAGACGAATCTCTTATGAGTTACATAGTTTTAAGTCTATGATTCTCTCATCTGCATCACTGAATCTCTGTTGTTTGGTCCAACTCCAGCAACCTCTGGTCTGTGTCATTCGTTTGAAATCGTGACCTCTCTCAGCAAAGCCAAATCTAGCAATCTCTCTTAGATTTTTGATTTTTTTTCCTCTGTTTTGTACTTAAATGTTCTGTTTCTATCTTCTTGGATCTTCACATCAGTTCTTGTCTGATATGAAAATCATATCATATTTTTAGATATAATTTTTTTTTTTCCGGAAATTCCTAGGTTTGACATCAAGAAAGGAAGAGAGTTCAAGTTTTTTATCTGTCAGATAACTCAATTTTCAGGATTTTTTTTTTTTTTTTTTGTAATGCAGGTGGCATTGGTGTGGCTACTGGCATTCACAAATCTATTATTGATCAGAGGAGAAAGCAATGATGCCATATGCAAGGATCGTTTCAAGTTAGACCCTAGACCGCACAGCGTTTCCATCCTCGAGTTTGGAGCTGTTGGAAATGGCGAGTATCTGAACACGGTTGCTTTCCAGAACGCTATTTTCTACCTCAAGTCCTTTGCCGATAAAGGCGGTGCTCAGCTCTATGTTCCGCCAGGGAAATGGCTCACGGGAAGCTTCAATCTCACCAGCCATCTCACTCTCTTCTTGGAGAAAGGAGCAACCATTCTTGCGTCCCCTGTATGATCTTTGGCTCTCAAGTTTCTTTTTTATATAGCCTTGGTTAATTTGGTAACATTGTTTCTCTTTAACATGACTAGGATCCATCGCATTGGGACATTGTCAGTTCTCTACCGTCGTATGGTCGTGGAAAGAGGTACAGAAGTTTGATCAACGGAGACAATCTACTAGACGTGGTCATCACCGGTAAAAGTCACATCATGACCCTAGTCCTAGTCTCTAACCTGACGACATTAAGACGTTTGAACTTTTTTATATTATATGGCAGGTGATAACGGAACATTTGATGGTCAGGGTGCACCTTGGTGGGAGTGGTTTGAGTCTGGAGCCTTGAACTATAGCCGACCTCATATCATCGAATTAGTCTCATCCAAAAACATCCTTATATCCAATCTAACCTTCTTGAACGCACCTTCTGTCAACATTCACCCCGTTTATTGCAGTCATGTTCATATCCGTAAAGTTTTGATCAAAACAACCATTGATTCTCCGTACGTTCTTGGAGTTGTCCCAGGTTACAAAAAAAAATCATTTCGTCATGTTTTAACGTAGCGTTACTGTTTTTTTTAGTTGTATATAAGATAACCTCTTTTAGTGCTTTCTTTTGTGTAGACTCTTCGGACAATGTGTGCATCGAGGACTCGACGATCAACGTTGGCCACGACACGATCTCTCTCAAAAGTGGTTGGGACCAATACGGCATAAACTACAACCGTCCAACCACCAACGTCCACCTTCGTAACCTCAGCTTAAAATCTCCCACAGGCGCTGGCATCTCCTTCGGGAGCGAGATGTCAGGAGGAATCTCTGACGTCACCGTAGAGCTTCTCACCATACAAAGCTCACTCGTAGCGTCGCCTTCAGAACCACCAGAGGCAGAGGAGGGTATATACGTAATATCACAATCTCTGGCGTCATTCTCTTCCCGTGTAGACACAGCCATCGTAGCAGACGGACACACCGGGTCCCATGCGGATGATAAATACGACCGGGACGCGCTCCCTGTCGTGTCACGTATCACCATGAAGAATTTCACCGGTGACGGTATAGGACTGGCCGGAAAGTTCACCGGAATCGGAGAGTCTCCGTTCACGTCGATCTGTCTCTCGGATATTCATTTACAAACGAGTTCAGAAGCTTGGGTATGCTCCAACGTCTCTGGTTTCTCAGACGACGTAACGCCGGAGCCTTGTCAAGAGCTCATGAGCTCTCCCTCGTCTTGTTTTCCCCGGTGGTGGAGATACGGCGGCTCGGTACTACTACAGTTGGTAAAAAAAAAACACATGGTGGAGTTTGGTTTACGATACGATTGAATTTTCGAATTTCTTTTTGTCAATAAAAAAGTCAGAAAATTTGTTTGTTAGAGTGAGAAAGAGTAAAGAAAATAACGTTTTTGTAAGTGTTGGAGTTTCAAGAAACAGAGTTTATGTTTGTATTATGTTACAGTTTCCATGTCTTGATTCTTATGTAAATAAAAATTTCATGTTCTTTACTTGGAAGAAAGGTTCGTCTTTCAGACTTGAAACGCAAGGCAAGTTATTATCTTTTTACCTATTTGTTAATTTTTTTTAAACATGAATGACCATTTTGATAATATATGTCGAATCAGGGTTGAAAATGCAGATCTCACATTTGGCTGCCTCCCGTATTCGGTTTCACGAGCTTAAGCTATCGAGTTGCAGCCCAGACAATGGTCAGCGTGACGACCAAAGAATTGAAACGCTGTAACGAGCAGAGGAAGAGCGGTTGCAAGTAGGTGGATACTTTGTTTTGAGTGGTCGGCACAGAAAGTAAATGACACGTGTCACAACGTAGCTGAGGCTAGCATCTTTTATTCGCTCAGTTGGCACGGGGATCCTCTTTTGGCCGTTGACCTCCACTGTTCCTCCCCCCCCCCCCCCAATTCTTTTTTTATTCCACTCAACGTATTCAGTTCTGTTTTAACCCCAGTAAATATAAATAATTTAGAATACTCATTGATTTTATTTTAAGAAGTTTTGCAATCTAACATGGAACTACACATACAATATTATATCATCACAAACCAAGACACATCATCAACTTAACACACATCATCCCAAACCATGCAATGTCAAAACAATATTGGACAAAACAAAACATAGGTGCTCAACTTTCATTAGTGGACTGATAAAACGATAACAAGAGAATAACATTTATATTGCAAAGATTTTAGTGACTCGATGTTGTAACTTGGGACACTACAACTTGAATATGTGTTTCTTTAGTAAAATAAATATTGCACAGCAAAACATGAAGTTCGATATCACAATATTCTTAAAACAAAACATCCTTAAACTTATCATTTAGTGGTTGCGTCGAACAATGTTAGTCAAAACATTATCATAGTTGTGGATCATGTTTTCTCTCTACTTTAAAGTTTCAACATCCACATTTTTATTGGCCCGTACGAATTAATACTTGGTGATGCGAAATTAGTTTTAAAACCCACATGGTTAATAAGTAGGGCGGCAAAGAAACAATATTCTATTGGCACGCATGAGGAAACTCTAACAAGTTTTCAGTCGTTTTATA
Organism: Raphanus sativus; assembly: GCF_000801105.2. Lineage (NCBI taxonomy): Eukaryota > Viridiplantae > Streptophyta > Magnoliopsida > Brassicales > Brassicaceae > Raphanus > Raphanus sativus. Next base: position 36,395,301 of record NC_079515.1, on the reverse strand, counting down.
TTTTGTATAAACAGTCCGTTAATAAAAAGCTACACAAGTGTGCAATTTTTAGTGATTTTAAAGTTTTGTTTCTGCGCAGAAAAGCTGAAACATTTGTGCTCTACAAAACCTTTTTTGGTGACATAGGACCTTTAGTTGATATTTGAAATATAGGTAAATATTTTTATCTTGAACATGTCTGTCTAAGCAACACTAAGCTCATCGTAAGAGTAAAAACTTTTTACAGAGAATATACGCATTATTTCTTGGGACCTTCTCTGTTTTAGCTTTTGAGGCGGTTAAATTTTGTTTTCATACTTTCCAAAAAACAAAATTATAATACTTTCAAAAAAAATCAAAATTAAAAAAACAAAATTTGTTTTTATACTTTCAAAAAAGTTAATCAAAAAAAATACTTTAAAAAAATTGTTTTTATAAATTATAATCATGCATTCTTGTTTATTTATATTTTGATCATATGTAACGTAAGTAAAAAGTAAACAAAGCGATTGAAAAACTCTACGGTAACTCAATAAGCATAGATATATATACTATCGAAAAGGCAAGTACAATCTAAAGTTAGTAAGATCAATTCCTAAATTAAAATCCAAATTTTAAGCAAAAAGTAAAAATGAATTAAGATCCAAGCTCCTGTAGGAATAATATGTAGATTTTGATGATAATACGTTAGATACTTTTATTTTATCTTATAATGTTTTTTTCTTCAAGTTGCTAGTGTTGAAAGAGGGGAAACAGACGAAGACAACGATCGATGGAGTGGTCAATATATAAAGTGCGAGTGATCTTATCCCTTCACAAGGACACGTGGCGCACTGGGGAAAGCTTCTCAGTAACGTGATATAGTTGCTTTCTTTTATCATTAAAAGTCTTCTTTCATTTACTTTTTTGACATCTAAAAGTCTTTTTTCATTTATTGTTCTAAACACCATAGACAGCTAATTTAATTGATGTTACATATTAGTGGTGATGCAAGGTATAAATCGATGCATATGAAATGAGCGGTATAGTACACCCGAAAACAGCTAATTCAATTGATGTTACATATTAGTGGTGATGCAAGGTATAAATCGATGCATATGAACTGAGTGGTATGACACCCGAAAATGTCATTACTTTAAAATTACGAGACATCTCGGCAATGCTAAGCACCTGTTTAAGCAATATATTCACGGATAACTTAAACATAAAGACATATTTACATTGAGGTCGAGAAATTTATATGTATATTAAAAGACCACAAAAGAAAAAGAAATAACAATGCAAAATAAGTAATTATCTGGTAGAATAGTTACTGGTTTATGCTGTTTTTATAGTACGTAGCAGCAGAGTCGAATAGTCAGATGACTCGGATCTGATTTGTTATCTGTACTATATTAAATAGTCAATAGCATGTGCTTATATCTAATGTATGTATAGAGCTAAGCTCTTTTTTTTTTTTTTTTGCCACCTGAGATATATTATATATAGAGTAAATACAAATACAAAGAGGTCCAGAAAAGCCCAAAAAAAACAACAACACCTAAAAAACACAAAAAGTCCAAACCGACAGGCCCAAGTAAAACAGATCCAAACCCGATCCACTTCCACCGCTTCACCACGTGTGCGAAAAACGCAGCAAATCATGGGACACGTGTCTGCAGGCGCGGTTTTGTCTCTAAGGGATTGTCGGTCGCCGCCGAGATCGAAATCGAGATCTCACCGGAATCGCAAGCCAACCGCACTTCCTTCTCCATAGAGGTCGACGCTGAAAATAGACGAAGCAAACACCCACCGGATACACCGGGACTCACCATGACCACCGGATTCCATCTCCAACGACTATATCGAAGATATAGGAATCAGAGTCGATCTTACGGGCCCAAACTTCAGAGAAGCATCCATCGGTTCCACCGAGACCTCCTCCGAATTTGGCCACTCCCCACCGCGACGAAGAAACCAAGACACAGCGCGAACCCTTCTACGAAATACGAAAGCCGGCGACCGCCATCCGAGAAGAAATGGCACGGCCCCAGAGTCAATACGCCGGCGACACACGATGGAAAGACCACCGTCTCCTGGACAAATCGTAGCCGGACCACCATCAGAGAGAAAAGATGAGTAACCGGAAGCCGAGACAGAAAATAAACATAAAGAAGCTTGAGCCGGACCGGCGGTGGCTAAGGGAGTCAAACCCGCCGGCCGGAAACGGAAGATCTCACCGAAAAGCTCTAGAGAGAAGTTGGAGAAAAGAAAACTAGAGAGAGAGTTTCTGACTATTATTGATTGGTTCGTCTTAAGTCTTAACTAATATAGAGCTAAGCTCAACATGTACGTTGATTATAGAAAATGCTTAGGTGTATTTTAATCATATGCTTGAATGTGCGTCGACGTATTATTTTGTTTTATTTAATGATGTTCTACTATTTAATTACATACATATAGGCCCAGAGCCGTGCCTATGGCTTTAGTAGAAAGGCAAATGCCCCAAGCCCCTACTTTACACATTAAATTTGGGGCCCCAAATTTTTTATGCAACTAGTTTTAAAATATTTATGTCTTATAAGTTACTCATGACAAATAGTTTCCTACAAAGTTAAGTATAACTAGATTTTGACCCGCCCTTAAAAAGGGCGGGTATATTCTTTGTTGGAAAATTACTTTACGTAATAAAAATTATGATTTTTGATAAATTATATATTTTAACTTTTTATGATTTATTTTTGTTATTTTAAATATGACTAAATTTTTAAAGACTCTAGATAATTCTAATCCGTAATATTTTATTTATTGAACCCGAAGTTAAACTTATTTTACACTGATTTTTTTTTTAATTTAAATAAAATATTTTATATCTTCAACCACTCTCTGTATTGGAAAATTTATTTGTGCGTTTCAAAATATTTTCTATAATTTTATTAAATTTAGTTTATGTGATTTAGTTTTTATTTTAGATGAAACTATTTTTTAAGAAGTTGAGATAATTCAGACACATATTATAATTTTGTTGATTATCATTTGTTATTTCAACTTGATTTTGTTTTGAGGTTTCACTTAATAAATGCTTTCAAATAATTAATAACGTGAAAGATTTTTTGGAAAGATATGGCGTAAATATTTAAGAAACAAATTTTTTAAAAAGGCTAAGAACTGAATTATTAAATACTCTTTAATGTAATTGCAAAATAATGACTTTTTATTGGTTGCAAATTATGCCGGCAAAAAATTACTTACAATATTTGTAATTAATTGGAAAAGTAAGGGTCATATTCATAAAAAGTATTCTGCTTTAATAATCTTGATTTTCATGCCTAATTGATTTTATAAACTGATAAAAAGACTGTTTATTTAGTAAAATAATTATATTAAATGAAAAATTAAGTGACAATAAATGTAACACATTTTATTTTTTATTTAAGTTATTATTTTATTCATAAAAACATGGCTTTGAATAATGTTTTTGGTTACGTTATTTTCCACCAGTTGAAATTAAAATAAATTTTTTTACTAAATAGAACATTTAACCATATATAAAACTTAGTTATTTACATTTTGATTTTATAATTGGTACAAACTATATACTGATTAACTAATAAATAAAAATATGCACTATTATTATTATGATAATATAATTAATGATGTGTATTATCGTTAAGTTAATATAATTAATAAAATTATTAAGCTAACTGAAATATGGAAATACAATTAATGTAATACTACTATTCATGTTTCCAAACAACTTTCATTTGGAATACTATACTTGTTTCCAAACAAATCTAAAATGTACTTCAATTTTAATAATATAGATTTGTGTCTTATAATTTAATTATGTTAGTCTTTTTCTATTTAACTTTTTATAAGATTTTATATTTTATCATTATAATTCACTTTAGCATTGTTGAATTTTTTTTGCAACTTTATATCTAAAATTTATATTCTTAACTAACATAGATATGATTTTTTTGTCATCATACAATAAATACACATAAGGAATCTTAATAAATATTTTTTTATAACAAATCCTTTTTAGTTTTTTTTTTTCTCAACTATGTTTCTTTCACATTTAAATCATATTTTATACATAAAATATATTTTTTTAAAAGTTCCATTATGCTGAATATATATATTTTATAAAAATTCAGATTTTACATGATAACTTTTTAAATCTTTTATAAAGGTCCCAGTTTTGAAATTGCCTTAGCCCCACATAGTGTAGGCACGGCACTGTGTAGGCCCCATAAGACATAAGGCATGGTTTCTCACTACATAAATCGAAAGGGCAATTTAACAGTCAAATATATGCAGCTTTTCGTTTAGGCGAATTCATTTTCTTGAATTGGTAAAAGTTGGAAACTATAAAAAAGGGGAAGTAACAATAATAATGAAAAATGTGTTAAGGTTTGGGCTTCCAACTTTAGATAATGAGTTAATTAAGCTTTTCATGAATGAGCTGGATCCACGAATCAAGGGTCTTTGGACCCACTTTCTTCCCAATTATACTAACTTTCGTACCCTATATTTTCAAAGAATTGAAAACTAAACTCTTATCTTTCACTACCTAACAAAATAACCAACACGCTGAGCTAAATTCAGAAACACCAATTCATGTGCCTCATAACCTACGTGAAGCTTTATCGGATGTCCGCTTCCCGCTTCGGAATCGGAATCGGAATCTTGTGGAAGCTTACAGAATCTCGCTTCCAAAACGTTTCTAAAATTTTTTCTTTAAAAATACATTGGAAGCTTACGATTCCGTTTTGGAATCACGCTTCCCTTTTATTTTAAAACCCATTGTCATAATTCATAAAAATATAAAATCATAGTTTTTAGTTTATATAAAATCTAAATTTTAATAGTAATGGACTAAAGAGAATAGAAATATACAAATATTAAAACTAATACTATAAATTTTCTTTATGCATTGAAGTTTTTATTAAAGATATAGCACATATTCAAATATATAATGTCAATAAATTTATGAAGTTTTTAAAGTAATTAATACCATAATTTATTTTAAACTTAATTTATGTGTGTTTTTATAATTTTAATATGAAATCATTTCCAACACGTACCCGCTTCCTAAATTTTTTAAAAAACTTCGTTTCTGCGTTTCTATACGCTTCCGCTTCCACGTACCCGCTTCCGTTTCCATGTAATTACAAATGAAATTTTACAATAACATCTTAGGAAAACATTTTGAATTATAATCGATCAACAACGTAAACAAACTTCTATAGTTTCAAACAAAATAATAAATCTATAAAAATATGAAGAAAGTGTAGTATGTAAAATTACTAATATGCAGTAAAAAGAAACATATGTTTTTTCAATTGAATATATTCACATTTTAAGATCAACTTAATATAATACAAAAGATTATGAAAATAAGTATCTATTCAATACATAACTTAAAAAAAAAGATTTCTACAAAACAAATAATTTTTACATAAAAAGACACTCAACAAAAAAAGTCTAAAACTATATAAAATTGAAATAGATTTAATTTAAACATCTTTACGTAATAGAGAAATTTCAAAAATTGTTTTTAATCAATTTTCTCCAATTTCGAACCTGAAGTATAATCGTCTAACATAAAATAACTAAATTACAAAAATTGAGTATATATAAAAGAAGAAAAGTGGATCTAAATTGAAAACGAATCAATAAAATAGTCCAAGTGTAGAGAAAGATGAAAAATAAAGGGCATGGTCAGCTTCCGCATTTACAAAAAGACATGTTTGTATGTATATTAAGACCACCATCTTTTTTTTTCTTCTATTCTTCTTACAATTTTTAATAAGGGACCCTTCTAATAATTAGAGCTATACTCTCTCTCTGAGACAAAGCCATGTCTTCTTCAACTTCCTAAGTCTCATCTCAACACTTTTTAATTTTCCTTTTCTACACAAACTTGCTTCAATCCAATCAATTTCCCTTCTTTCTCTCTTTCTTTCTGGAGTATATATTCCTTTTCATTCAAAGCCTTTTCCTTTATTTTTTTTCCCGAGAGATGATGATGAATCCTCTTAACGGAAGAGGAGGAGGAGGACTCGGATCGAGTTCGGGTAAGAATCAAGGCGGTGAGTCAGTGGTGGAGATGTTTCCCTCGGGTCTTAGAGTTCTTGTCGTTGACGATGACCCGACTTGTCTTGTGATCTTAGAGAAGATGCTCAGGACTTGTCTTTACGAAGGTTCGGAATCACATCTTTTTCTTTGGTTCGGTTTAGTAATTTGATTGTGTCTTCTTCCCCCCCAATAATTATGTGTGTTGATTAACCTAAAAATAGAAACTTTTTTAGATCATGTCTGGGGGAGTTTCTGATGTTGAGAGATCCATTGTATACAGACTTGGTTTAGGGTGTTGAGAGTCTCTAGGCTTTGGTTTTAACTGTCAATTCAAAGGAGAGATCTTTGTTTAGTTAGGAGACTCAAAAACAGTTCTGTCTTTAGTTTGACTTTTGATGAAGAATCTCTCTCTCTCTGTTTTTTTTTGTGAACCAATTCAGTAACGAAATGCAACAGAGCAGAGATGGCATTGTCTCTGCTCCGAAAGAACAAACATGGATTCGATATTGTCATCAGCGATGTTCACATGCCTGACATGGACGGCTTCAAGCTCCTTGAACATGTCGGTCTTGAGATGGACTTGCCTGTTATCAGTACGTTTGTTTTAATTCAATTCCCAAAAGTTTAAATCTTTTAATACAACTGTTGAGTCCTAAGATAGGATCCTTGTTTATAATAACTCAGTGATGTCTGCGGATGATTCAAAGAGTGTTGTCCTAAAAGGAGTCACGCACGGCGCGGTTGACTACCTAATCAAACCTGTACGTATGGAGGCGCTCAAGAACATATGGCAGCACGTGGTTCGGAAGAGGAGGATCGAGTGGAGCATGCCTACTACTACACATTCCGGAAGCGTTGAGGAGACAACCGGCGAGAGGCAGCAGCAGCAGCAGAGAGAAGCTGTTTCCGCTGACGATGATGACAACAACTCTTCCTCTGTCAACGAAGGGAATAATAACAACAACAACAACTGGAGGAGCAGCAGCGGCAGCAGCTCGCGGAAGCGGAAAGACGAGGAAGGTGAAGAAGAGCAAGGTGACGAGGAAGACGCTTCCAATCTCAAGAAGCCGCGTGTTGTCTGGTCCGTTGAGTTGCATCAACAGTTTGTTGCTGCTGTTAATCAGCTCGGCGTCGAAAGTAAGTTTCATCAAACCCTTCTTTCACATTTGCATTTTGTTGAAATATCTCTGATTCATCTTTATATGGCCTGGCTCAGAGGCGGTTCCTAAGAAGATATTGGAGCTGATGAATGTTCCTGGTCTTACCAGGGAGAACGTAGCCAGCCACCTCCAGGTATATATTAATACTAATAAAACACATTTCTAAAATTACACCAATTATATCTAAAACTACATTTAAATTTTATCAAACATATTTCGGTTACACCAAATAGTATAACAAAAACAATATAAAAGTCAAATTTCTAAAATTTAATTTATATATATATGAATATAACAAACTCAACTATTTTTCTTATTTTATAGAAAAAATATATTCTAAAAATAGGTAAATTATAAAAAATGATTTTTTTTTTTGCAGAAATACAGAATATATCTAAGACGGCTTGGAGGAGTGTCACAGCACCACCAAGGCAGTTTAAACAACTCGTTTATGACGACGGGTCAGGACGCGAGCTTCTGTTCTCTTCCGACTCTAAATGGGTTTGATCTTCAAGCGCTAGGTCAGCTTCCTGCACAGAGCCTTGCACAGCTTCAAGCATCTGGTCTAACCCGGCCTGCTGCGTTGGTCTCTAAGCCAGGGTTCCCTGGTGGTTCCACCACCATTGTGGACGAGAGAAGCATCTTCAGCTTCGACAACTCCAAAATGAACTTGCTCCACGGTGTCCCGACCGGTATGGAACCAAGACAGCTTGCTGGCTTACAACAAGAACATCGAATGACGATTCAACAACAGATTGCCGCTGTAAGAGCAGGACATAGCCTTCGGATGCCTCAGCAGCAAACATTCTCACGACCACAACAATCATCATCCATCAGGCAGCCGATGTTACCAAACCGTGTCTCTGAGATAAGTGGTTTCTCTTCGGGAAGGAGCAGCAGTATCCCTGAGAGCAGCAGCAGAGTGTTACCCACAAGCTATGCCAACCTCTCAACTCAACAACAGTCGCTGGCCTTCAGCAACTTCCAACAAGAACTCCCCGTGAACAGCTTCCCGCTAGCGAGTGCACCAGGCTTATTATCTCTTCGGAAACCACATTCTTCTGCTTCCGAGGTTAACAGCTCGGCAGCAGGTTTCACCACATCTAGCTACGACATGTTGTTCTCAAGTAGACAGAACGATTGGGATCTGCGGAGTATGCTTTCTTCCTCTCATCAAGACGCGTTTTCCAATTCAGAAGCCTACTCTTCTTCAAGAAACAACAACAACACTAGCCGGAACCAGCAGCAGCCACCGCAGGGCATGGTCTCGCATCACCAGGTTTATGGAAACGGAGGGGGAAGCTCCCTGAAGGTGAAGTCAGAGACGATGGCGTTCCACGAGCAGTATAGTAATCAAGAAGATCTTATGAGCGCACTTCTTAAGCAGGTTTTGGATTATGAGCTCTCTCTTCTTTATATAAACGCATAATCTGATCACAAGCCCACGTTAGCGTTTTGGAAATGAAATATATAACATTAATATTTTGTGTTGATATATACAGGAAGGTATTGGACCGGTTGATACCGAGTTCGACTTTGATGCGTACTCGATTGATGACATCCCGGTTTGATTGGATTCAACCGAAGGGACAACTTGGGGAGTTTGTATTGTATTACTTACACGACCATCTGCTGATAACAGTAAAACCTGGTTGGAGAAATGTTTGTATGATCTGATCTGCATGAAGTTTTAAAGGCAGATTGTATCAGAAAATTGTTTTGTATTATTACTAATGATTTTTTTTTGTTGTTGTTTATGTTTAGGAGTTAATATGTTACTCTTCTTCTTGGAGATTCTATTGATCGTCATCTAAGTAGAGAGGTTGTTTAGGGCTTTTGATATTCTAAACTTTTGTGATCGATGATAATAAGACGGACGTTTTCTTGTAACATATCTGGTTAGAAAAAGAATCAAGAACAATAAATAGTTTCTGGCAATGGCTCCGGACTTGCTTGGATCCATTGACGGTGGCAAGATCGTTCCCTTTATGCACAGCTCAAGACCCTATGATGTGTGTGACTCTCTTTCTTTCTCTCTCTCTCTCTCTCTCTCTCTCTCTCTCTCTCTGCACAGCTCAAGACACTAGAGAGGTCAACTCCTCCATAGTATTTATCTTGTGGGGCCATTCATTCATTGATGCATCTACAAAACGGGAAAAAGATGGTAAGTAAACTCGAACCAGACAATTTGAATTTCTTTCCAACCAACTTCCTATAAAATTTCAAATCAATGGAGCGGGGACGCCAATGGACCAAAACAAAACAAAAAGTGGTGTTGATAGAGACAAGACCAACAAAAAACCACAGAGAAATGAACCCACGCGCATCAAAAAGCGAGTGAGAATCACTACCAACTCTCGATAATGCAAAATGCAATGAAAGGATTAAAAATTCAAAACACCTTTTCCGTTAATTAAACTGAATTGCTCTCAATATGTAAATTCATTAACAAATGAACTAGATTTTCACCCGCCCGCTTTTGTTTCATTTATGTGTATATAATTGTTTTATTGTCATTTTCAAAGTTATTATATCATGAGATAAATGTAGATAGTTTTTAAAAAATTACTTTTAGCTCCATAGATTTATATGATCGAGTAAATAATTAAACATTATGTTTTTTTTAAATTTGGAGAATAAACTATATAGTTTTTTAAAAAATTGGTTTAAGGTAAAATAGATTAATGATATACAAATAGATTAATGGTAAACATATATAAGTATACAAACTATATTAAACATATATAATTTGTTGGACAATACATTCTTGTTGCCATGGACACCGAAAACGTGTCTATCAGTCGCCATTCACCAAAACGCAGTTTGCTATGCGTACGTTGAATGTAATTCCTTTTGCACGAACAGTGAATTTTATCACCCTGATCAAATAATAGAGATCAAAACTTAGTACATAAACGCATAATCTTACTAAAAACAGATAAGGACTAATCATCTCACAGTCTGATCAGCGAAGATTAACTCTAGAGTATCTCCTCCATATTTGGTTCTCTGTCTCCACGAATGAAGCAATTTCACTTGAATGAGCCATCCTTACTTGAAGGGCTTGACGTTTTTGAGCAAAGAAATCATCTTATTCTGAAACATGGCTTTAAAGTTTCGAGTTTGTAGTGATGAAGAATATTATGAGTCTTCCTATCTGTATATATAGCTGTCTATTTAGTATTAGTGTATTCAATTAAGTATATTCTCTAAGATTTATAAAAGATTTTTTTAAAATATAGTATTATCTGAATTGGTTGTTATATAACGTGATTGTAGTATATAAGGTGGTTTTGTTTTGAATATTTCGAAAGAATTAAGGATAATATCACAGAAAATCAAGGCAACAATCTATGATATTTTAAGAATGCTTGGAATATTCTATATTTTTGTTCAATATCGATAATGATATGTATTATATCAAAGATAATATTGTTTTTTTAATCAAACGAAAATCTATCTATTTTTAAAAGTTGATTTGTTTTTGATAGTTATAACTGAATATGAGTTGATATCCTATTTAATTTGAATATTAATATAATAGATATAAATATTATTTTAAAAAAATTCAGTCTCGATCGTTAACGATGGAAGAAGTTTTATTCACATATGAAGTTCATATAAGAGTTTCAAAATGTATGAATGTACTTTAAAAATTATTCACATATGAAAGAACTAAAACAATGAAACTGTATCAAATGACCAGAAGAAAATTCTAAAAATCATGGGAAACTGATCACACCATGTACACCCAGAAGCAACGAAGCTGTTGCTTAAAAACAAAATGCTTCAGACTTGTGATTAGTTATAATTGAAGTTCTGTAAATAAAGTGAAACTGATAACGCCATGTACACCAAGAAGGAAAGAAAGTGTTGCTTTAAAATGAATTGGTCGACTTTGATGAATTATAGTATAATAATGATTGTAGATGTTCATTTGTGCCTTTCTATTTTGTTTCATGATTTTTTTTGTTAGGTTTGGTTAATTACAGTTTGCTTTTGGTTTAATGTTTGATTAATTATAGTTTTGTTTTGGTCTAGGAGAAAATATGACGATTAGTAATTGAGATGAAATAATATGAATATTAAAAATACAATTTGACCAACTCTAGTAAGTAGTTCATTTTCTAAAATATCACACATGAATAAGAAGTTGTATGAATAAGAAGTTGTGACTTCTCTTTTAATAGAATAGATACATAACATTAGTGGGAACCAGAACAAAAAAAAACACGACATCACTAACTATTACACATTCATACATATCTCTCCTCTATCTAGTTAAATTAATTATTCCCTCAAAAAAGAAACGAATTCTTCTTCGTTTTATGAATAAACATAGCCACAAGAGAGCGCCATGAGAAGCACGGCGGCTCTTTCTTCCTCTCCGAGTTTCTTCCACAGCCTCTTCTTCTCAACCGCCGATCGCTTCATCACCGGAACTTTGAAACCTAAATCCAAATACTTGCTCACTCCTTCGCTGTTACTACTACTACTGGTGAGATCATCATCATCACCTTTGTTGATGATCTTCTTCTTAGCGTTTCGATGTTCATCGAAGCTTAGATCACTATCACTGCTATTGCTTCTTCTCTTTCTCTTCTTCTCTTCTGGTTTGATTCCAAGAGCTGCTGCTTGCCTCTTCTTCCTGCTCTTGATCCCACAAGCATTGCACAACGACTGCATGCATTTTACACAAAAAACAGATTCAGATTAGGACAGTGATCGTGATCGAGAAGGATTGAAGTTGTGAATAAACTCACCTTAGGACCAGCAGGGCCACCGCGCCAGAGAGGAGTTCGGAGTGTTCCGCAATCAACGCAAATTCTCTTCGTATCACCACTGCTTCCACCTCCGCCGCCGCTACTGCAGTTCTCGTTGTCAACATCTGATAACTCTCCTGCAGAGTCTACCTTCGATTTCGATTCTACTGATCCCTCTGACATCTTCGATCGGAGCGGGGTAACTTTGATGATCAAGAATGAGAGAGAGAGAGAGACGGCGAGTTGTTAGGGAGGGACAATACAAACGGAGAGGTGTTTTATAGTTAGGGAGGAAGGCGGGGGCGGAAACCCTAGTATTTCGGGTGTGGAGATTTACTTAAATGCCCTCGCGCGGGAGTTTTTATTACATGGGACCGACCAACCGACAGAACTTGCGCTAATCTGAAAGGAAAAAAACGAAAAGACGAGGGAAGTTCAAATTTAAGTTGTTCTTTTCAACCGCCGCAATTCGAATAAATAGTGGCGCACATTGTTTGCGACTTGATGAAAGAAGTTAACTTCATACTTTTTGTCGTTTTCAAAATGTAATTTATCTTTTTAGAAATCTGTATGCATTTTAACGAGAACCGCGATTTAAAAAGATGTATAATTCTAAACTTTAACGAGATTATTGGTATTTATTAAAGTTTTATTAGTTTAAATTATATAAATTAATGAGTCATAAAGAATACATTTATCTTTTATAAATTGTAAAACAACTCACCAAATCAAAAAATAATTTTTTGCTAAATTATATATTTTTCTTTTTTTACCAAATCATTTTTTATCTTCTCTCGATTACTCTAGTTATGATTACTCTAAGTTTCTAACAACTCACCAAGTCAAACCCGATGTAGCCAAACTAAATAATAGCTTTCACACGAAAACCAAAAGAAACAAAAACAAAAAAAGCATATTCGAAACAGTTAAACAAATACACGTGAAACCAAAGACAAGACTCGAGCATAAATATCCTCAACGAAAGAAGACAGGCTTGTGGATCTAACAACCAAGTCTTTACTAACCGAAGGTTGTTGTTTCTCATCATCTCTTCTCCCTCTTCTTGGATCATCCTCGTTCGTGTTTAGCTTCTTTATCTTCGCATCTCCCTAAAGTAAGTACAACCACAAATTTTCTTTCTTCAAACAAAAACCTTTTTCAGTTTCCCCTCCCCCAATAAGTTTTTGGTTTCTTTTTATACAGCCACTTTTTCACTTACTGTCCTTGTTGTTGCGTGATCCTCCTCAACCTGAAAATTGATCTTAAAGTGTTACATTCTTTGCTTTTAACAATGTGATAAAAGGGGGTCTCTGATCTCATTTGAATGCATGTTTTGGAGAAAGTTGTTAATTAGAATCTTTTGCTTTTTACCTTGGCTGCTTTGAACAGTTCGTCGAGAACCTCAGACAATGTTGGATGCGCATGAACTGCCAATTTTATGTCCTGCAGAGATAGGAGTAAACATGTAGGAAGGATCAAGAACTAGATACAAAATGGAAGTAATCAAAACATGTAACCAAGAACCGGAGTGTTGAAGATCCTCTACCTGAATGCGTGTTCCAAGAGCAATGGCATTGGATGCTTCATGGATAAGGTCAGCAGCATGCAGCCCAAAGATATGAACTCCTAGAATTTCACCGTTGTCAGGTCGGTATATCATCTGCATGATTGAACACAATGAGATCTCTTTGTTCTTTCAATAACCATAAATAATCTTCTTCCCTTTACCTTTGCTATTCCTTCTCCTTCGTTTTCAGCTAGGGCCTTTGTGTTAGCCTTGAAACTCGTCTTGGCAACACTAACTTTAAATCCTTCCTTCTCTCCTTTCTCTCTCGCTTGTGGCTGGAAAATCACAGAAACTATCTTACATTAAGCATACTGCTCATTACATTTGATTTTCTCTCCGAGTGTCTTCAGTTCATCTAGAGTAGTTACCTCTGTTAATCCCACCATGCTAATTTCAGGATGAGTAAAGCAAGCAGCTGGGATGCTTAGATGATTAAGCACATGATCTCTACCTGTGACTTGCTCAACCACTAGCAACAGAGTAAGAGCACAGAGTTAGAAAACTATTCACTGCATTTATTAGTGAAAAGGCTTTTGATAAACCATTTACCAGATATTCCTTGGGCACTGGCTGCATGTGCAAGCATGAGTTTACCATTGGCATCACCGATGCAGTACAAGTTCGGAACCTAATGAAGTAGAAAGGAATTTTAAGCATATAGACTGAATTGGGCTGGTAAGAATGTAAATAAAACTTACCAGTTTCCCATTTCCATCGATCACACGCATTCGCTCATCAACCGGAATGAAACCTCTTTGCGTCACAACATTGACCTGTGTTGAAATGATAGCTTTAGCGTTATCTTTTCTGAAGACCAAATGTACTCACAATAATGATGATACTATAATAATAGAGGGGGTGCGATTTAGTGTCATCTCATACATTTTCCAAGCCAAGACCGTTGGTGAATGGAGCTCTTCCAGTAGCAATAAGAGCAGCATCTACCTGGAGACATATAAGAAACCAACAGAGATAAACCAAATGGGTGAAAATATTCTCTTTAAAAAGACATTAGATCTCACTATCTTTGATATGACATTGTGTTACCTCCAAGGTATCCTTATGTTCTTTGGTTTTGGCATCAATAAGCTCAATCATAACTGGTTTCCCATCCTTTGCAGGAGTGATCTATACAAGAACAAATTTAAATTTCAAAGATGAGTACATAGAAACATTGACACATTGCAAAGAAAGTAGCACAATATTAGGAAAGCACAATTAAACAGGCTCACTTTGCTAGCAAAGACTCCAGTATGATAGTCAATCTGTCTAGGATTTATCAAAACCCTCTGAGCTAGCTTACTGATCTCAGGATCAAATCCAGGCATTAGCTGATCCAGTGCTTCGATAAACGTTACCTGCACAATAAAACATGCGTCCCGGTTTTGGTTAGTAACTATTGTTGTAAGGTAGCGAAAACCTAAAGAAGCGAAAATTAGAAATGACACTCTAAATTTGGATCAACAAGCCAATGATTTGTTTATAAATCCCCTTCAAGTGCTATTTTTCATATTGGCAAGCTCAATACAAAAATAATGTTACCTCACTTCCAAGTGCTGTGTAAACATCACTGAACTCAAGACCAATGTAACCACTTCCTACAATAGCAATCCAATCTGGGACAGACTCCAACTTCAAGGCATGGTCACTGGTGATTACAGTCTTTCCTGCAACACCAAATACAAAATACAAGAATTTCAAGACAAAACTGGAGGTTTTTTTTTCAGGATTGTCACCTAGCAACTCTATGTTCAAAACAAGAAACGTACCATCAACTTCAATTCCTTTGGGAACAAAAGGCACAGATCCAGTGGCAATGATTATATTTTTGGCAGTGATAATATTGTCCTTCCCGTATTTAACCTTTTGTGGGCCCTGCAGAAATACAAAAACTTCAAAAAGAGTTAGGATCCTGTCTAGTTAGTCAAAACCTGAAAGAAAAGCATGTACTAACTAACCAGAACACTTCCGAATCCAGTCAAAATGTCAACACCGAGTGCCTTCATTGAATTGGTAAGATTGTTTCGAATTTTGGTAGCCAGGTTATTAGCATGGTCTGCCACACCCTGACGATCATACCCAGCAGCTGAAACCTGGGGAACCCATAAAGTACTAGTTTATAAAACTGGTTCATTGATTGTCATCAAACTTGATCATTAAGAAAAAACTAACAAATTTATACAAGAAATGAAATAGTGTGAACCAGTAGGGAGTCGAGATGAGTTTGGTAATACCTGAAGACCAAAGGACTTCATGTGATGCTCGTTCTGGAGCTCCCGCATCCGACCACTAACAGCAAGAAGAGCTTTGGAAGGCACACAGCCTCTGTTAACGCAAGTCCCTCCAACAACATCTCCTTCAATGATGGCTGTTTTAAGTCCCTAAAATCAAATACAATTAATCCATTAAATAAAAGTGAGCAAATCGTAAAGAAACAGAGTAACTGAAACTCATCTCTGTTTTTTTTTTTAATTTTTTTCGGTTACGCAGAGAGCATGTTTTATTAAAGAACATATCTCATAACCTATATGTAAGAGATTAAGAAAGTGAAATATACGTCAAGACAATGTAATAGAAAGACCGATTCGTTTGATCAACAAAAAAAAAAGAAAGACCGATTCGTGTTCTAACTAAACAGAGTGTTGGAGTTTCACAAATGATCTTAGAGTATTTTCTTTAGCTGTTTTCGTGATAAGAAGTGAATTGACCTTTTCAACGGCGTGTAAGGCAGCTCCGTGGCCGCCAACACCAGCTCCGATGATGATCAGATCGTAATCGAAACTCTTGGGGGGAGCGCCGTTACTTGAGCTAGCAGCGGAGGAGACTTGGAATCTCCTGATGCTTGGGGTGCGAACTCGGTCACTGCGCAGAGATAAATGACTCGAAGGCGAGGAGCCAAACGCCTCACGCCGGAGTCCGCAGAACCGGAGACTCCTCGGCGTAGAAAAGGCGGAAGCGGTTGATCCGAGCACGGGGTTGGGTCTGGTAAGGGACGTCTGGGAGAAGGGGAGAGTGATAGCTGACTGCATTGTAAGTATAGAAATATAGATCCAGAGACAGAGAGAAAAATTGATGAGACAGACAGAGAGAAAGAGGCGACGTGAGAGTGTAAAATAGAAAGGAAGGCGGAGATATCAAGGCGGGTTTGTTTAACCACTTCTTTCTTTCAAACATTTGCTTTAATAGTATAGATAAAGCCCACTGGGCCCATTATAGGCCTCATAGCTTTTTCTAATTTCTCTAACCAATTTACAAAATCAAATGATGTCTCTGTCATCTGTTCTCTAACTATACTTCTAAACCTATATTCTAGATGCTACTTTGTGGTGTGTTTTCTGCTAAGATTTGTGCTGTGTTGTAATACTCGTGTATTTGTCAAAGAGTAGTAATAGTGTTCAATTTAGACGACCATTGGACACTATTACCATTGGCAGAGCAGACGGGAATGATTCTTTTACCTTTTTTGGCTAACACATGTCCCCATGGTCGTCCATGACTCCATCAAACACCCGGGGAGGAGAGTTAAAGTAATGGAATGTCTTCCAAAGTGAATCTACAAATAAGATCATCATGAAAGTGATTTCTTTGTCCCTCATTTCAAAATTTTAATCTCGTTCAGATCCCCACTGTAGGAGAAATTAGTAGTGTCTGATAGCGAGAAAGATCACAATGTAAGAGAAAAAAATTCAAAAGCAGAGTTTCTCGGGATCACAACCACATAGTTTGTCTTTCACACACTAGTAAAAAATAAATAACATAGCAAATGAGATATCTGAACCAAAGCATTTACTACTGTCCACCACGGCTCATCTCCCAGAAGGCTGAAAGTTGAGGGAAGAAGCTTATGAAAACAACTTTTATATTTCTTGATTCTTGAGTTCTTACAAAATGGTGAATACAAACTTATATAGTAAAGGCTAAAACCCTAGAGTTGCTTCCACATGTATTCATCTGCACTCTCCAATCGATCCAAGGGCTGCAAAGGAGTTCCTCAGTTCTGGACCACATCTCAGAGTCGTACATGACATCACACTCTGCTTTTCTCTTCTGTTCTCTTCTGGTCTGAATTGGCTTGGATCAGTATCCTACTCCGTGAGCTTGGCATCTCGCTTCCAGTCACCCCGGAGCTGTTCGGTGATAACCTTTCCTCAATTTATCTGACCGCAAACCCTGCTTTTCACAAGAGAACTAAGCATTTTGAGACAGATTATCACTATGTCCGTGAGAGAGTGGCTTTGGGTTCTTTGGTTGTCAAGCACATCCCGGCGAGGCTTCAGTTAGCGGATATATTCACTAAGTCACTCCCTGCTGCTTCGTTTTGTGATCTCAGGTACAAACTAGGCGTTGACGTTCCTCCCACGCTTAGTTTGAGAGGGGGTATTAGCGAAGCTAGAGAAGAAGCTCAAAACGCTCCCGTTTTGCTCACCAAACCTGAGGCTGCCAAAGATCCAGCCCAACTCGCAAAGCCCATACAAGCTCAAGTGGTTCCAGCCCAACAAACTCTCTCAACGGTTACTTTGACAAAAGATAAGAAGAGAGTTAAAGAGGAGAACAGACGCTGATCCAAGCCAATTCAGACGCTGTTTCTGACAAGGAACGGTATTCAGCCTCAGTCGAGCTCTTTGACACCGTCGGTTGCTTCTTAGAGGACCAAGATATTAAGTTCTGGCCCAAGAATGTGCAGAACCCACCGGTGGAACGCCGTGTGTCACGACAACCGGCCCAGTCGCTGTCGCTATATGCTCGTAGAGTACAGTCGGTATCATGGACAAAAGATAAGCCCATAGACAGAGTTCCCTTCACATACCGTAAGATATGCCAAAGATCCAGCCCAACTCGCAAAGCCCATACAAGCTCAAGTGGTTCCAGCCCAACAAACTCTCTCAACGGTTACTTTGACAAAAGATAAGAAGAGAGTTAAAGAGGAGAACAGACGCTGATCCAAGCCAATTCAGACGCTGTTTCTGACAAGGAACGGTATTCAGCCTCAGTCGAGCTCTTTGACACCGTCGGTTGCTTCTTAGAGGACCAAGATATTAAGTTCTGGCCCAAGAATGTGCAGAACCCACCGGTGGAACGCCGTGTGTCACGACAACCGGCCAGTCGCTGTCGCTATATGCTCGTAGAGTACAGTCGGTATCATGGACAAAAGATAAGCCCATAGACAGAGTTCCCTTCACATACCGTAAGATACGTTTGAGGTTTGTGAAGTCGGAGACAGACGGAGCGTGCATCTTCTGGCACACGTAATTGACAGAAAACTGGAGGTCAGGCCTTGTCAGGGTCAAGTACTGCAGCTTCCCGGCCAGTTGTCTGAAGTAATGAGGATCTGAAAACAGAACGTCTTGATGAGGAACGTTATTGAGTTGCAGAGGCAGAGGTGTATTGATATAGGAGCAGTCTTCCATTCCTGCAACTCTGAGCAAATCAAGCGCATATTGTTCTTGAGAAAGAAACAAGCCTTTGTCGTGAGCTATGGCCTGAATTCCAAGAAAATAATGCAGTTTTCCCAAGTCTTTCATTCTAAACTTGGAGTTTAGTTCCTTAAGAAGACGAGCTAAAGTGGCTGAACTGTTTCCTGTAATAGCCATATCGTCCACATAGAGCAGCAGCATGATGATGTTACCATCATGTGAGTAGATGAACAATGACGGATCTTTGATGCTGCAGACAAAGCCAAATTCTATGAGGAAGTCGCTGAACTTGTTGAACCACGCGCGAGGAGATTGTTTCAGACCATACAAGGTTTTGTGCAAGTGACAGACGTGATCTGGCTTAGTCTTGTCAACAAACCCTGAAGGCTGCCTCATGTACACGGTTTCTTGCAGATCACCGTGAAGGAATGCGTTTTTAACATCCATTTGCTTGATCTCCCATCGCATAATAGTAGCTAGATGCAAGACGATTCTCACAGTTGCAGTGCGGACCACCGGGCTATAGGTCTCCAAGTAGTCTATACCTTCTTCCTGAGCGTTTCCTTGAACCACTATTCTCGCTCTGCAGTCTTTAATTGTTCCGTCAGCGTTCAGTTTGTATCTGTAGATCCACTTGTTCCCCAAAACATGCATATCAGGGGTTCTTGGGACCAGAGACCACGTGTTAGTAATCTCACAGTTTCCTATCTCCTCTCCCATCGCATTGTTCCAACGTGGATCCTTCAAAGCAGCTGCCACAGTTGTTGGAAGAGGATCAGACACTCTGTGCGTTAGCAAAGCATACTTGGGGTTTGGCTTTCGTATGCCTGCTTTAGCCCTTGTTATCATTGAGTGTTGCGATGTAGAGATAGGTGTGATGATTGGAATCGCAGCTTGAGTTGGGGCTGATATTGAACCACTGCTACTAGGCACATCGCTGATACTTGAAGTTGGAGCTCCACTCGATACCGAGCTTACAGAGCTTGCAGGAACTTGAAGCTGCTTGCAGGAACTGACATTAGCGGTGAGTGGAGGAAAGTCTACTTCGGTGAACAGAGAACTGCTGACTGTTTTCGGAGGAATATGTACTGAGGCAGTTGCGACTGGTGAAGCTGCAGTAGGTGGTTTATCCGGTGCAACAGGCTTCAAGAAGCTTCGTTGCCAAGCTTCTAGAGACGGAGTAACCGCTGATGTGTGAGCATTACTGTAGACGTCTGCAAAAGGAAAGCTCTGTTCATCGAAGATAACATGCCGCGATATGTAAACACGTCCTGTAGGTGGGTACAGGCACCGGTACCCTTTGTAGTTTGCATTATAGCCCAAGAACACACAATGAAGGGAGCGAGGATCGAACTTTGTCATTGCATGATCACGCAACATTGGGAAGCACGAGCAGCCAAAAGATCTCAAGGCAGAATAATCAGGTGGCTTGCCGTTTAACATTTCGTAGGGGCTGCGTTTATCTTCCAAAACAGATGATGGAAGAAGGTTAATCACGAAGCTTGCCGTGTAAAAAGCTTCAACCCAAAACCGCTGTGGTGTTTTACTCTGAAACAGCATGGTCAAGCCGAGTTCAGTAATGTGCCTATGCTTGCGCTCAGCAAGCCCGTTTTGTTGCGGAGTGTAGGGGCACGAAACAAACTGCTGAATGCCACAATCTTTGAGATGAGCCAGGAGTCTGTTGCTGATGAACTCTCCACCTCCATCACATTGAAATATGCTTATCTTTTGAGACAACTGATTTTCGACCAACTTTTGAAACGCTACGAAAGTGGTGAAAAAGTCAGATTTGGCTTTGAGAGGATACAGCCAAACAAAACGAGAGTAGTTGTCGATAAAGATAGCATAAAATCTAAATCCTTGATTAGAAGTAACAGGTGACGGACCCCAGAGATCACAATGGACTCTCTCTAAAGGTCTAGACGCAACAAAAGAAGATGCAACAAAAGGTAACCGACTACTTTTCCCTATCTGACATGACTCACACATCTTCAAGGTACTCTTATTGACCATGACTAACTTGTTCTGACAGAGATGCTTCAACACTTGAGAATTTGGGTGTCCCAATCTTCTATGCCAGACCTCATCACTCGCTGTTATCTGCCTTGTAGAGTAGTGCGCTTGAGGTTGGCGAGACTGAAGACTATACAAACCGTCACGGGTGCTTCCTTGCTTCAGGACCCCTGTTGTTTGCTTGTCCTTAACACACACCCGATTGGAGTCAAACTCAAAGGAACATGGGTAATCATTTGTGAGCTTAGACACAGACAACAATGATTTAGTAATTCCAGGACAAACCAACACATCTTTAAGAGGAAGAGATGTACCTGAAACTGAAGCCAAGTCTGCTGAACCCACATGAGTGATGGGCAAGAAACTGCCATCTCCTATAAGCACTGCATCGTTACCTCTGTAAGGTTGGGCATGAGACAGATGTTGCGGCGAGTTGGTTATGTGAGACGTTGCGCCTGAGTCTGCAAACCACTCTGCACCTGCGTGATCACTTATGTCAGTGATACGCATTGCAGTAAGTGCTGCAGGTAGATCTTCTTCCTGAAAGGCATTGTTGAACCTATGCCAACATCTCAGTGCAGTATGTCCATATCTTCCACAGATTTGGCACGACGGTCTCTCATCAGATGACACCGAGGATGCAGATGAGGAAGGACGGGAACTTGAAACTGACAGTTGTTGATGAAAACCTCGTCCACGAGTAGAGAAGTTACCACGTCCTCTGCTTCCTCTGTAACCTCTGTTGGACTGACCTCTGCCTCTTGCGACGTAATACGCTGCTTGCTGACTAGCTCTCTCAGAATTAAAAGCCAGATGCGGTGAGACTTCAAGCTGGACGTTGTAGCGCTGTATACGAGAGTCGTAGCTCTGAAGACGAGGGATCAAATCCTCCAACGTGGGGTTTGGCATCATATCCACAGAACCTTCAACGCTGGTGATGAGTGGCTCATAGTCTTTGCCCAACCCTTGCAGAGCTGCAAAAATTTTCATCTTTTCAGAGACCGGACTGCCAATAGAGGTGAGCTGGTCGCAGATCTGCTTTATCTCAGTGAGATATTCTTGGATAGGCCTCTCTTTCTTGACAACAGTCTGCAACCTTCTCTGAAGCTCAAACAACCTAGACGAAGTAGCTCGGTTGTAGTATCTTCCCAAAGTCTCCCAGATCTGGTTCGAAGTAGTGCAAGAAATTACCAAACTTTGCAGATCTTCGGTCAGGGAGCCCAAAATCCATGACTTGATGACTTGGTCGGTTTGAAACCAAGTGTGGTGGTCAGGGTTTGTAACAGGTGTTGTGGTGCCGTTGATTCCTGGAACAGCAAGCGTAGCAACTGGTCGTGGGACCGCTCCGGTAACAAACCCTAGCAACCCTTGAGCGTTAAGAAAAGCTTCGAACTGGTTTTTCCATAGCAAATAGTTTCTTTCTGTTAGTTTAACTGTAACTGAGTTTTCGATTTTCAGTGAAGGAGGGGAATAGAGCTCAACAGCTTCCATGGCTCTGATACCATGAAAGTTGAGGGAAGAAGCTTATGAAAACAACTTTTATATTTCTTGATTCTTGAGTTCTTACAAAATGGTGAATACAAACTTATATAGTAAAGGCTAAAACCCTAGAGTTGCTTCCACATGTATTCATCTGCACTCTCCAATCGATCCAAGGGCTGCAAAGGAGTTCCTCAGTTCTGGACCACATCTCAGAGTCGTACATGACATCACACTCTGCTTTTCTCTTCTGTTCTCCTCTTTAACTCTCTTCTTATCTTTTGTCAAAGTAACCGTTGAGAGAGTTTGTTGGGCTGGAACCACTTGAGCTTGTATGGGCTTTGCGAGTTGGGCTGGATCTTTGGCAGCCTCAGGTTTGGTGAGCAAAACGGGAGCGTTTTGAGCTTCTTCTCTAGCTTCGCTAATGAAGGCAACTTCATGTTCAAGAACACGTACCAGAACATCTTCAGCTTCAACCAAAGCTTCCCCTGAGGCATTCTCCAGACAACGTTCAGCAATATTCTTCACAGATGAACAGTACTGTCTAAACCCGTCGTTGCCCCACCGATTGCAAGCTCCGGTAAGCTCCCCCGGAGTTTTGTTCCCATTCTCCAAACAGTGAGCAAAGCTCTCTTGATACACCGCTTCTATCGCCCAGAAAGCCGTCATCACCACCCCATACTCCACTTCACTACTCATCAGACCTTCAAGAAACCTTTTGAACAAACCACAAAAAAAAAAAAATGCTCATCGAGAATCTCTCAAAAATCAAGAATTAACTTAAATCGAATAACTACCTGCGATATTCTTTATTCGCCTTTTGAGCCACAACGGTCGAGAAGTCAACGCCCCACTTCGACCCTTCGCTTTTAAACCATTCGATCTCATCATTCAACGACGCTAAACCACCGAGAACCACTTCCATGTCGGAAGTCTCGCCGGATTCTTTGCCGGCTCTGATCAGAACATTCGCTACAAACGGCGCGAACTCCCTCACGAAGAGGTAGTCTTGCCCCTGCCACCAAAATGAAGCCGTTTTAAACATTCTTCGGTTTCATTTCATCAGTAAGTTAACAGTACCAGCCAAGTTTTGAAGGAGGAGAGATCAACGGATCCGTCGAGGATGGAGATGACGAAGTCATGGCGTGTAGCCGCCGTGTATAACGAATGGTGTTTATCAAGCCACGTGTCGATCACCCCTCTCTTCTCCGGTTTCTCCATCGAAGTTGCTGCTTCTCACAAGATTCTTCTTCACCGATCAATCATCCTCGTCTCCCCCGCCAACAGTTGACTCTTTCCTCTGTAGCGTACATGTCTTATTGGGCTTTAAGGTAAATAGCCCAAGGCCTGTTAGATTTAAACTATATAACGGCAGTTATGTAATGACACGACAGAAGAGCGCTTGTGACGTGGCAATTTCTGAACCTTTAAGATTCTGTCACCGTTTGATCCAGCGGGCAGTAAAGACACGACCGAAGAGTGTTGCTTACGTGGCAATTTTTGAACCTGTTATTAAGATGCTGTCTGAAAGAGTGATGACGTGGAAACTGTTTTTCGAATTATATTCAGTTGTCTTTCTCACCCTAAGCATTGGCAACCTTCGTTGTGTGGTAAAGTCACGGTCTTTTTGTATAACATTTATCCTTAGCTGTTACGTTGTTTTCCATGTGGTCGAAGTAGAAATTAGTTCTTTGCAGTTTCAGACTGCTTTGGTGGCTCTCATTGCCTTCTTCATGCCTACAAGCCCCACTGGAGCACTGGGATCAGACGATTATCCAAAAGAAGAGTGACGTACACTAGCCATTAAATCACGTGATGCATGCACCACCCAAGTATGGCTCTCCTGAACGTCAAAAAAATATTGGTCGAGAGGTTACTCTCCTCTAGACATCCTTCAAATTGTCTACCACTATGCAGCATAATGTTCTGGTTACTATATCTGAATTTGACTAGATTTCATGTTGATTTGATGTAGCATCATGTCTTTATAAGCGATAGGAATGGGTGATGTGCTTCATCTTCCATTTTGGAAGAAACTTATAGTAATCGTGTTCGTGTCCTTTTAATAAACACAGATTCATAATTATAGCTGTTTGCTTAATCTCTAAAGTGTTTGCTTTATTGAGTTTCAGAATTTTTAAGTCTGTATATAATTCAAGGGCAAGAGAATGCATGTTATATGTGTTTGTTTTCTATATGTATCACAGTACAGAAACACATTACTTTGGTGTGTGATCCAGAAGGTGATCTCACCTGTGTACAGTAGGTTTTACTTTTTAGTTACTACAGAAAAAGTAGTTTCCTACTTTGACTGCCCAGAATATAAAAATGTTAAAAGTTACTGAATATATATAATCATGTTCAGAGTTAATAAGGAAAAAGTTAGCTGAAACATTAGTTGATCATAAACTAAGTACCTACTATTAAATATTAATGTAGTTTAATTGTTAGGGATTGTAGTTAAAACAAAATATAAAAACGGTAAGTTTGAAGTGTGTCCTTTTGCCACATCAGGGATTTTCAGACACTAAAACGAGCATTCTGCTTTTACGTGTCTGAGAAGTCAGTTTTTAAAAAGCTCTTGTGTCTTTTATGCTTACCATAGAAAGACAAAAATTTCAACGGAAGTAATCAGTTTGACTATGACGCTTGTTTCGAAAATAATGAAAAATGTAAATATACTTTGAAAAGAAATAAGGAGACATACTTTTCTCACTTACCATTACCAGAGAGAAGCGGAGAGAGAGAGAGAGAGAGAGAGAGAGTGAAGAGTTTTGGGGTTCGAGAGAAGAAGAAGTGTTAAAGGAGAGACAGAGAGATGGTGTGGAACCGTGGTTTTGGACAGGTTAAGGAAGAAAGAAAGACGTTGAGCTTCTTCAAGATATTCCAGAGTGCAGATTTATCCTCTGAATCCATGGTAACTCTGTTCTAAACCTCTTCCTTGTCCTTTAACTTTGTGAGTTTCTTGACTACCCTGTTTAAAAACCAGATTTTTTGTTTTGGGTTTAGTGGGTTTCAAAGTTAAAGATTCAATCTTTTGGGTGGTGTCTTTGAAACTGTTGGATCTCTTAGTCTTTACGTTGCTTTACCTCATTGAAGTGTCTTCTTAGTTTGTTCACTCTTTGCTTTAGGTGTCAACTTAGTGTTGCTTTTCTCGTTTTCTTGTTCTGTTTTGTGACAAGACCAACTTGAGGATTAGAGTTGAAAGGTTGAAACTTTAGCATTCAAGTTCTTTGATATAACCTGACAAGAACGTTAACTGTTTTTTTTTTTCACATTCTTTTCATTTGCATGTTGAAACCAGAGAGCGTTTCCTTACGACTTCATGATGAATGTCTCCAAGGAAGACTTCTCCAACAAGATGGTGATAAGAGCGCAGTGGGGAGGCTCATGGGAAGTAGACATCTCCAAGAACCCTAGGTTCTACTACATGGAGAAGTCCGGATGGAACCAGTTCGTGACCGACAATGCTTTGGGAGCAAACGAGTTTGTGACCTTCACTCACAAGGGACTAATGTGCTTCGATGTCAACATCTACAGGAAGAACGGCAAGGAGATTCTTGTACCTCAAAAACCCCACACAACGACTCCATTTAGTAAGCTTTTTTTGTCTTTTGATTCTTTGTTGAAACATATGAGATTATGAAAGAAGAAACCAACTCGTTAAAATGATGGTGCAAACAGGTGGGATCAAGAAAGAAGAAGGTGAGAGGAGCTACAAAGATGTGAAGAACGAAGATGAGTCCATGGGAGGAGGAGTTGAGCTCGCTGCTGAGGCCAAAACAGCCAAGACGAAGAAGAACGCTGTGGAGATAGGTGAATCATCGAGAGGGGCTGCACTTAGAAACAAGAAAGCTGAGAAGATCAAGAAGAAGAAAGCTGTTCCAAAATTCAAAATCACCATCAAGAAATCATACCTCAAGATATTGGTAAAGACTAATACCAAAAACACTCAACAGCCATACTACATAGTCTCTACATTGGTTGATCACGTGAATCTCTGTTGTTGTTGTTGTTTTGCCAGGGAATCCCAAAGAATTTTTATGAGGAGTACATCAAGAATGGGTCTATGGTGTACAAGATACGTCACCCCGAAGGAGAGGGTTCATGGGAGGTGCTTTGCTTGGGGAGGAAGACTCAAACAATCTTCTCAAGTGGATGGAGTCAACTGGCACGAGAGTACCCATTATCGATTGGTGATAGGTGTACCTTTCGTCTCATCAAACCTACCGAGTTCGTCCTCACCTCCAGGAAGGCCAAAGAGGAGATCATTGTGATCGATTGATGAAACAAAATGTTTTAGCTAGTGTCTTGCTTTTCTTATTATCTATGGAGACAATATGCTATCACTTTTAGATTATGTGTTGTGTTTCCGTGTGTGCACTGTTATTTTCCCTAGACTTTAACTTGGTGTTGTCTGTTTATGAAGTTAGCTTGAGACTTTTTAACTTGATTTCTCTGTTTATGAGTTTACGATCAATGATCAAAGAAGCAAAAGACTACAGTATTT
This sequence comes from Raphanus sativus, assembly GCF_000801105.2. Classification (NCBI taxonomy): domain Eukaryota; kingdom Viridiplantae; phylum Streptophyta; class Magnoliopsida; order Brassicales; family Brassicaceae; genus Raphanus; species Raphanus sativus. Next base: position 36,368,353 of record NC_079515.1, on the reverse strand, counting down.
AGTATAAATGTAGACGCTAAAACTCTTAATATCTAAAGTTTTGTTGTTGACAAAAAAAAAATATAAGAATTTGTTAACCGAGGATTTTTCCTATTTTAAAGGAAATCAATTTTTCAGACAGAAAATATGATCTTTCGGTTTTAGTTGACAATACAATTTTATGAGTTTGATGTGAAAACATAATTATGATTTTAGTGGGTTAAATTAATTTTAGGGGTTTAATGGCAAAACGGCAAATTTATTATTTCCAAAAACTTTTATTTTTTGGAAATAATATAATTTTATAATTTTAGCAGAAAACATAATTATACAATTTTGGGGAAAATATAATTTCACAATTTTAACGAAAAAAAAATAATTTAACGGTTTTTGATGGGAAGTGTTTAACATTGTAAGAAGCGTTGTTATATAATGCATGTGTGTGGTGTGGTGTATATGTGTGTTTGTTTTCTTTATGTATTGTAAAAACACATTACTTTGGTGTGTGATCCAGACTGATCCAGAAGGTGATCTCATCTTTGTACCATAGTTTTCTACTTTTCAGTTTCTACAGAAAAAGTTTCCTGCTTTGACTGGATGTAAGATCAAATTTACTAATAAAAAAACTAGCTTGATCACTTTTTTCGGACAAAAAAACTAGCTTGATCATAAACAATTATTAAATAGTAATATTAGTTTTATTTGTTGGAGAGTGTAGAAAAAAACAAAACGTAAAGAAGGGTAAGTTTGAAGTGTGTCCTATTGCCACATCAGGGATTCTCAGGTACTCAAATTGGCATTTGATTTTGCGTGTCTGTGTAGTCGGGTTTAACAGCTCTCTTTGTGTCTTTTATGTTTGACTACAGACGGATGCTTTTCACAGTTATAATGAAAAAGGTAAAACACTTTGAAATGGAATAACGAGACATACTTTTCTCACACATACCAGAGATAGCCATAGAAACTAGAGAGAGAGAGAGAGAGAGAGAGAGAGAGGTAGAGTGAAGAGGTTTTAAGTTTAGATAGAAGAAGAAGAAGTGTTGAAGGAAGACATAGAGATGGGGTGGGACCGTGGTTTTGCTCGGGTTAAGGAAGAAAGAAAGAACTTGAGCTTCTTCAAGATATTCCAGAGTGCAGATTTATCCTCCGAATCTATGGTAACTCTGTTCTAAACCTCTTCCTTGTCCTTTAACTTTGTGCAGATTTCTTGATAACTCTGTTTCAAAAGCAGAGTTTTTTCTCTTGTGGGTTTCAAAGTTAAAAGATTCTTCAATCTTTCCAGCCTTTAGGTTGCTTTGTCTCGTTTAGGTTACTATATATGGATCTTTTCTCTCTGCTTTTCTCGAATTCTTGTTCTGTTTTGTGATAAGACGAACTTGAGGAATTATAGGTGAAAGGTTTGAAACTTTAAGTCTTTTGATGTAAACTTGACAAAAAAGTTAACTGTTTTTACGTTCTCTTCATTCCATGTTTCAAAAAGCAGAGTCTTTCTCTTTGTGTTGAGTTTGTTTCAAGTTAAAGATTCAATCTATTGGGTGTCTTTGAAACTGTCGGAATCTCTTAGTCTTTAGCTTTGATTTGTCTCGTTATGTAAACTAAGGAAGTGTCCTAGTTTGTTCACGAACTTGATGCTTATAGTAGTTTTACGTGAAAGGTCAAAACTTTAGCCTTCACGCCTTTGATGTAACTTGACAAGAAAGTTAACTTGTATTTGCATTTTTTTTTTCAAAAATCAGAGAGCGATGCCTTACAACTTCATGAAGAATGTGTCTAAGAAAGACTTCCACTACAAGATGGTGATAAGAGCGCAGTGGGGAAGCTCGTGGGAAGTAGACATCTCCAAGAACCCTAGTTTCTACTACATGGAGAAGTCTGGATGGAACCAGTTTGTGAGCGACAATGCTTTGGGAGAAAACGAGTTTGTGACTTTCACTCACAAGGGTTTAATGTGCTTCAATGTCAACATCTATGGGAAGAACGGCAAGGAGATTGTCACACCTCGCAAACCCCAGACAACGACTCCATTTAGTAAGCTTTGAGTTTTAACTTATTTTATGAAACAGATGAGATTATGAAAGAAGAACCAACTCGCTAACAATGATGATTCAAAAATGTGGTGGGATCAAGAAAGAAGAAGGTGAGAGCAGCTACAGAGATGTGAAGAAGGAAGATGAGTCCACGGGAGGAGTTGAGTTGGAAGAGGAAAAGAAGAAGGCTGCTGAATCCAAAACATCCAAGAAGAAGAGCAAGAGCAAGAAAGTGGAGAAAGGTGAATCTTCAAGAGGAGCTGTGCCAAAAAAGAAGAAAGCTGAGAAGGAAAAACCATCCAAGAAGAAGAAGAAGATCAAGAGAAAGAAAGTCAAGAACGGTGTGTTCCAGAATTCAAAATCACCATAACGAACTCATACCTCAAGTTCCTTGGTAAAGATCAGATACCAAAAGACTAAATAAACAAACTCCAATAGTAATACTGTAACGTCTGATACGTGAATCTTTCTTTGATCAGGCAATCCCAAAGATGTTTGAGGAGGCGTACACATCCCAGATGAGTCTAAGGTGTACATGATACATAACTCGGAAGGGAAGGGTTCATGGGAGGTGCATTGCTTGGTGAGGCAGACTCGTACAATCTTCTTCAAGTGGATGAGAGTAGACTCGCACGCTGTGAGTACCCTTTATCGGTTTGGTGATAGGTGTACCTTCCACCTCGTCAAACCTACCGAGTTTGTCCTCACCTCTAAGAAGGCCAGAGAGTAGATCACTGTGATCGAGTGATAGAAACAAATGTTTTAAGTGTCTTGCAGCTTTCTTATATCTATGGAGACTATATGATATCGCTTTAGTTTATGTTTTGTGTTTCTGAGTTTGTATTGTCACTTTAAAACTTGCTTTTCTCTGTTTATGAAGAGACTTTAACTTGCTTAATCTGCTTATGTTTCCCCAATGATTAAAGTAGTTAGTAGAAAACTGTGTTGACATGATTGAAAAGAACAATACAAACTAGTTGGTCCAAAACTGAAAAAAAGAGCTTTTTATAATAGAAGGTTGAGCATAAAAGGGTGCACAACATAAGCAACATAAAAACCAGTTTTCATGTTCTCTAAGCAAATGACGTGAAGGTCAAGACAAAGCTCAGGGGTGAGCCTTCACGACGGTTACAGGGCATGCCACATGTTACATACATGGTTGCTACACACTTCCCATTATCATTCTGCCAAAAATAAAAGAATGATCCTTCTATCAATATGTGTAATTTATTTTTTCACTTCAAACCATGTTTGGGATCTTGAAAAAAGATGGAGAAAGAGGAGAAATATTTAACCTCTTAAGGCCACCAAGGCCTCGGTTACCGATGACAAGGCTTTATAGAGGAATGTGTTCAGGCAGCTTCACATATCTTCTCACGAGGATCGCCCCAATTTCATTTCACACTACTGTGATCTGCATCATGTTTCACAATAACAGTTGATCTTTGAAGTTAACAGAAACCAAATTAACACTTTAGTCTTAAAGAAAGTTTCATTCATATGGATTGATATATGTTTTTTTTTTGTTTTTGTCACAAACTCACAAGGTCACAAATAGCTTGCATGAATTTTATGGACAATTCTTGCAACTACTATATCCATCCAAGAAGGGAATCAAGAAGCTTACAGATTTCTTCATAGCGGCAGTGTGGCAATGTCAAGGGTTTCAATATCTGGCGTCACTGCATACTTCTTCATCACGGCAGCTTCAGAGAATTCTTTCAGTGGAATCAAAGCTGAAATATTGCAACACAAAAACAGAGTGTTCAACTATTAATATGACCAGGAACCAATTAGCTCTCATCATGTTCCAGAGACATGCAAAACAAAAAAACAAACAAACAAAAAGAGAAAAAAGGAACACAAATCAAACGAGTAATAAGTTTAAGTTTTTTTTTACAAAAAGATCAGATAAAGGCTAAACAAGCGTACGTGATCCAACGGCCCTCCCAGAGCTGCATCTCGCTGACCTCGTAATCCATGTCGTGAGCGACGTGATGAGGATTAGATGATCGCCATCACGAACGACGTTGTCAATGGCCCAGTTCAGAGCTTTCTTGCTGCACTCCGAGAAATCCACCGCCACTCCGATCTTCCGACCACCACTCTCCTCCATATTCTCTCTCTCTTTCTATGAATATCTTTCACAACGAAAGCTCGATTCTTTATTATCTTCTCTCTCGAAGACACAATGATGTATCATGTATGTAGGGGGAAAAGGACTATAGCCTAGGGAGACTGAATCCTCCGAAACGCTGTCAGTGATGTCTGTATGAGTACTGGCCGTTGGATTGATTCGAAAACGATCACAGCCTTGTCTTAGAGAAAATAACGGACAAATTATGCCTATTCCAACGTGAACTTTGTTACAGTACATATTCCATCATAAACTCAATAAAAATTAAAAAGTCCTCAATCATTTATTCGGATGATTAAATAACTGACATGATATTTTCGTTAAAATAATGTCATTTTGTAAATATTACAAAATTAAAATTTTGAGTTACAAACTTTGAATCCACAATTCGAATCTACGTCGTGAAGCCTTTTATCCGCCGAGACGTGGATTAAAAGGTGTAAAACTCAAAATTTTAATTTGGTGGTATTTACAAGGACATCAAAGAAAGTGTCATATCAGATATCTAATCATTCGAATAAACGATTGAATAACCATCATTGTGATGTTGGTTAGAGAAGCGATGTATCCCCACAGATGTACCCCTCAGTACATGATCTGTGGGGATCTATACACGTTCTGCTAGAGTCTCTTTATGGGTGGCAATGTACTCACGTGGTGGAAGGCCGTAATAAGCCAGTGTCTGATATTGCCTGGAGTGTCATAAAAAAAAAGGCTCTTATCTTATATCGCTCGTGGGGGTTCTCGTTGGCTGCAGAAGTGCTTAACTGCGGAGGCCATGTGTCGGTGATATGCTGTTGCAGAGGTGATTAGTCTACCTGTTCTCAGGCCTCGACTTCTGCAATGTTTCGGATGTTCTATTAAGTATTTTCTGATACTTTTTGTCGTTGTTTTCATTTTGTCTTTATTTAGGAAGGTCTCATCCTTCCCCTTGTACGCTGCTTTTCTTTACAATCAAAACATTTCAGTGTTAAAAAAACCCATCATTGTGATCTATATATATATATATATATATATAAGTTTAAAATTTTATTGAGTTCATGATAAAATAGACATTATACTAAAATTGAGATGAAATAGGTATGACCCAAAAAATTAGGTTTGAATATGTCATTTTCCATATTTCACCTAGAGATTTTATCCATCGATTAAGCGACGATGAACAAATCACCATTTCAATATTGATGGTAAACAGTCATAAATATTGTCACGAGCAGGTTTGATATTTTGTTTGTTTAATTGTTTTATAGAAAGATGATCAAGAAACTATAAGAAAGTAATTAGAGTTTTACCAGAAAAAAAAGAAAGTAATTGTTAGAGAAAAAAAGAAAAAAAAAGGAGAAAGTATTAGAAAAGATAATCACCATCCCTTTTCTCAATTACGTTTACCTTTCATAAGTATTTAGACAATGAAACAAACTGAAACAAACTGAATGAAAAAAGTACGATTTGAATTAGTAGTACTAATGATGCGAGTTAGATTCGATTAAATGGTAGATGTCCTTAACATTTGACCACTCCAGGGCTTCCACGCGCCACGGCCCAGAGGCCACGTGCGCGCACTAGAGAAGAATAAAGCATACATAGCCCACGTGATATTGAGGCCAAACTCTTTGGATCTTTCTCCCTCACAACACGCAAACTACAGGTTGGGTTAAATGACAAATAGTAAAACCTTTAGGGTGATTTCTAAAATATAAATAATAATATTATACATGGACAAAAACTCAATCAGGAAAAGACAAAAGACGCTGACACTCCTCTCTCTCTCGGACACACCTCGCCTCTTCTGCTTCAATCTTCTACCTTTTACTATCCTCTCACTGTCTCCCGATCCCACAACTTCCCATCCTTCTCCCCCCACCCCCTCGAAAATCTCACTTCTTTTTTTTTTCTCGGGAAAATCTTTATTTTCTCAGAAAGATTTTAAATGATTTCCTCGGTTTCATTATCTGCAGAATTTCGAGAATAATCCCCCCAAAAGTTTCTCTCTTTTTTAATAGAATCTGACGTAATCACCAAAATCTAGAACCGCCCCAGATGAAAAGTTAACTCCTTTATGTCCATGGGGACCTCCAGCTTTCATATACTCATCATTTTGACGCTGAGTCCATCCTCCATCACTAACAACAAACTACCCAGCATGGTTTCAGGTGTCAGCGGCGCCGGCCGTGGCCGTCACCACACGGAGTCAATGAGGCAAAGCCATACAACAACAGTACACAGTCGACGCGAGACTCCACGCCGTCTTTCGAACAATCAGGCAAATCCTTCGACTACCAAACTCCCTCAAAACGACAACGTACGACTCCTCCTCCTCCTCCGTTCTTGCCGCAGCCCAGATCACCGACTATCTCTCGACGATCCAGCGCCGGCGGCTACATACAGCCTTTCGGTTGCATGATCGCCGTCGAAGAGCCCACCTTCGCCATCATCGCCTATAGCGAGAGAACGCGCGGGAGATGCTAGGCCTCCTCCTCACTCCCCACTCAGTTCCCATCCTCGCCATGGGAGCAGACCTCCGCTCTCTCTTCACCCACTCCAGCTCTCTCCTCCTCGAACGCGCCTTCTTGGCTCCAGAGATCACGCTCCTCAACCCGGTCTGGATCCACTCCAAGAACACCGGCAAGCCCTTCTACGCGATCCTACACAGGATCGACGTCGGAGTCGTCATCGATTTAGAACCATCAGAACCGAAGATCCGGCTCTCTTCTATATCCGGAGCCGTGCAGTCGCAGAAGCTCGCTGTTCGCGCCCATCTCTCGGTTACAGTCTCTCTCCACCGGTGGAGAAGAAAGACATCAAGCTTCTCTGCGACACCGTCGTGGAAAGCGTCAGGGACCTGACCGGATACGACGGTGTGATGGTCTACAAGTTTCACGAAGACGAGCACGGAGAAGTTGTTGCAGAGAGTCGGAGAGAGGATCTAGAGCCTTACGTCGGCTTACATTATCCCGCCACTGATATCCCGCAAGCGTCGCGGTTCTTGTTTAAAACAGAACCGCGTCCGACCGATGATCGTCGATTGTCACGCTAAACCGGTTCTCGTGGTCCAAGACGAAAAGCTGACTCAGTCTGTGTGTTTGGTTGGCTCTACTCTTAGAGCTCCTCACGGGTTGCCACTCTCCAGTACATGGCTAACATGGGGTCTAATGCCTCTTTAGTGATGGCGGTTATAATAAACGGTAACGAAGAAGATGAGAGTGGGAGAACTCGAGGCGGCTTTGGGGTTTTAGTCGTTTGCCACCACACTCCTCTCGCTGCATACCGTTCCCTCTGAGGTACGCCTGCGAGTTTCTGATGCAGGCGTTTGGTTTGCAGCTCAACATGGAGCTGCAGTTAGCTCTTCAGATGTCGGAGAACGCGTGTTGAGGACGCAGACGCTGTTATCCGACATGCTTCTGCGTGACTCTCCCGCAGGGATCGTCACGCAGAGTCCTAGCATCATGGACCTGGTGAGATGCGACGCGCGCCGCGTTTCTCCACCGCGGGAAGTACTATCCTTTGGGCGTTGCTCCGAGCGAGGCTCAGATAAAAGACGTTGTTGAGTGGTTGCTTGCGAGCCACGCCGGTC
>NC_079515.1:36330381-36360536 GCF_000801105.2 Raphanus sativus | reverse complement strand
CACTCTTTGCTTTAGGTGTCAACTTAGTGTTGCTTTTCTCGTTTTCTTGTTCTGTTTTGTGACAAGACCAACTTGAGGATTAGAGTTGAAAGGTTGAAACTTTAGCATTCAAGTTCTTTGATATAACCTGACAAGAACGTTAACTGTTTTTTTTTTTTCACATTCTTTTCATTTGCATGTTGAAACCAGAGAGCGTTTCCTTACGACTTCATGATGAATGTCTCCAAGGAAGACTTCTCCAACAAGATGGTGATAAGAGCGCAGTGGGGAGGCTCATGGGAAGTAGACATCTCCAAGAACCCTAGGTTCTACTACATGGAGAAGTCCGGATGGAACCAGTTCGTGACCGACAATGCTTTGGGAGCAAACGAGTTTGTGACCTTCACTCACAAGGGACTAATGTGCTTCGATGTCAACATCTACAGGAAGAACGGCAAGGAGATTCTTGTACCTCAAAAACCCCACACAACGACTCCATTTAGTAAGCTTTTTTTGTCTTTTGATTCTTTGTTGAAACATATGAGATTATGAAAGAAGAAACCAACTCGTTAAAATGATGGTGCAAACAGGTGGGATCAAGAAAGAAGAAGGTGAGAGGAGCTACAAAGATGTGAAGAACGAAGATGAGTCCATGGGAGGAGGAGTTGAGCTCGCTGCTGAGGCCAAAACAGCCAAGACGAAGAAGAACGCTGTGGAGATAGGTGAATCATCGAGAGGGGCTGCACTTAGAAACAAGAAAGCTGAGAAGATCAAGAAGAAGAAAGCTGTTCCAAAATTCAAAATCACCATCAAGAAATCATACCTCAAGATATTGGTAAAGACTAATACCAAAAACACTCAACAGCCATACTACATAGTCTCTACATTGGTTGATCACGTGAATCTCTGTTGTTGTTGTTGTTTTGCCAGGGAATCCCAAAGAATTTTTATGAGGAGTACATCAAGAATGGGTCTATGGTGTACAAGATACGTCACCCCGAAGGAGAGGGTTCATGGGAGGTGCTTTGCTTGGGGAGGAAGACTCAAACAATCTTCTCAAGTGGATGGAGTCAACTGGCACGAGAGTACCCATTATCGATTGGTGATAGGTGTACCTTTCGTCTCATCAAACCTACCGAGTTCGTCCTCACCTCCAGGAAGGCCAAAGAGGAGATCATTGTGATCGATTGATGAAACAAAATGTTTTAGCTAGTGTCTTGCTTTTCTTATTATCTATGGAGACAATATGCTATCACTTTTAGATTATGTGTTGTGTTTCCGTGTGTGCACTGTTATTTTCCCTAGACTTTAACTTGGTGTTGTCTGTTTATGAAGTTAGCTTGAGACTTTTTAACTTGATTTCTCTGTTTATGAGTTTACGATCAATGATCAAAGAAGCAAAAGACTACAGTATTTAGTATAAATGTAGACGCTAAAACTCTTAATATCTAAAGTTTTGTTGTTGACAAAAAAAAAATATAAGAATTTGTTAACCGAGGATTTTTCCTATTTTAAAGGAAATCAATTTTTCAGACAGAAAATATGATCTTTCGGTTTTAGTTGACAATACAATTTTATGAGTTTGATGTGAAAACATAATTATGATTTTAGTGGGTTAAATTAATTTTAGGGGTTTAATGGCAAAACGGCAAATTTATTATTTCCAAAAACTTTTATTTTTTGGAAATAATATAATTTTATAATTTTAGCAGAAAACATAATTATACAATTTTGGGGAAAATATAATTTCACAATTTTAACGAAAAAAAAATAATTTAACGGTTTTTGATGGGAAGTGTTTAACATTGTAAGAAGCGTTGTTATATAATGCATGTATGTGTGGTGTGGTGTATATGTGTGTTTGTTTTCTTTATGTATTGTAAAAACACATTACTTTGGTGTGTGATCCAGACTGATCCAGAAGGTGATCTCATCTTTGTACCATAGTTTTCTACTTTTCAGTTTCTACAGAAAAAGTTTCCTGCTTTGACTGGATGTAAGATCAAATTTACTAATAAAAAAACTAGCTTGATCACTTTTTTCGGACAAAAAAACTAGCTTGATCATAAACAATTATTAAATAGTAATATTAGTTTTATTTGTTGGAGAGTGTAGAAAAAAACAAAACGTAAAGAAGGGTAAGTTTGAAGTGTGTCCTATTGCCACATCAGGGATTCTCAGGTACTCAAATTGGCATTTGATTTTGCGTGTCTGTGTAGTCGGGTTTAACAGCTCTCTTTGTGTCTTTTATGTTTGACTACAGACGGATGCTTTTCACAGTTATAATGAAAAAGGTAAAACACTTTGAAATGGAATAACGAGACATACTTTTCTCACAATACCAGAGATAGCCATAGAAACTAGAGAGAGAGAGAGAGAGAGAGAGAGAGAGGTAGAGTGAAGAGGTTTTAAGTTTAGATAGAAGAAGAAGAAGTGTTGAAGGAAAGACATAGAGATGGGGTGGGACCGTGGTTTTGCTCGGGTTAAGGAAGAAAGAAAGAACTTGAGCTTCTTCAAGATATTCCAGAGTGCAGATTTATCCTCCGAATCTATGGTAACTCTGTTCTAAACCTCTTCCTTGTCCTTTAACTTTGTGCAGATTTCTTGATAACTCTGTTTCAAAAGCAGAGTTTTTTCTCTTGTGGGTTTCAAAGTTAAAAGATTCTTCAATCTTTCCAGCCTTTAGGTTGCTTTGTCTCGTTTAGGTTACTATATATGGATCTTTTCTCTCTGCTTTTCTCGAATTCTTGTTCTGTTTTGTGATAAGACGAACTTGAGGAATTATAGGTGAAAGGTTGAAACTTTAAGTCTTTTGATGTAAACTTGACAAAAAAGTTAACTGTTTTTACGTTCTCTTCATTCCATGTTTCAAAAAGCAGAGTCTTTCTCTTTGTGTTGAGTTTGTTTCAAGTTAAAGATTCAATCTATTGGGTGTCTTTGAAACTGTCGGAATCTCTTAGTCTTTAGCTTTGATTTGTCTCGTTATGTAACTAAGGAAGTGTCCTAGTTTGTTCACGAACTTGATGCTTATAGTAGTTTTACGTGAAAGGTCAAAACTTTAGCCTTCACGCCTTTGATGTAACTTGACAAGAAAGTTAACTTGTATTTGCATTTTTTTTTTCAAAAATCAGAGAGCGATGCCTTACAACTTCATGAAGAATGTGTCTAAGAAAGACTTCCACTACAAGATGGTGATAAGAGCGCAGTGGGGAAGCTCGTGGGAAGTAGACATCTCCAAGAACCCTAGTTTCTACTACATGGAGAAGTCTGGATGGAACCAGTTTGTGAGCGACAATGCTTTGGGAGAAAACGAGTTTGTGACTTTCACTCACAAGGGTTTAATGTGCTTCAATGTCAACATCTATGGGAAGAACGGCAAGGAGATTGTCACACCTCGCAAACCCCAGACAACGACTCCATTTAGTAAGCTTTGAGTTTTAACTTATTTTATGAAACAGATGAGATTATGAAAGAAGAACCAACTCGCTAACAATGATGATTCAAAATAGGTGGTGGGATCAAGAAAGAAGAAGGTGAGAGCAGCTACAGAGATGTGAAGAAGGAAGATGAGTCCACGGGAGGAGTTGAGTTGGAAGAGGAAAAGAAGAAGGCTGCTGAATCCAAAACATCCAAGAAGAAGAGCAAGAGCAAGAAAGTGGAGAAAGGTGAATCTTCAAGAGGAGCTGTGCCAAAAAAGAAGAAAGCTGAGAAGGAAAAACCATCCAAGAAGAAGAAGAAGATCAAGAGAAAGAAAGTCAAGAACGGTGTTCCAGAATTCAAAATCACCATAACGAACTCATACCTCAAGTTCCTGGTAAAGATCAGATACCAAAAGACTAAATAAACAAACTCAATAGTAATACTGTAACGTCTTGATACGTGAATCTTTCTTTGATCAGGCAATCCCAAAGATGTTTGAGGAGGCGTACATCCCAGATGAGTCTAAGGTGTACATGATACATAACTCGGAAGGGAAGGGTTCATGGGAGGTGCATTGCTTGGTGAGGCAGACTCGTACAATCTTCTCAAGTGGATGGAGTAGACTCGCACGTGAGTACCCTTTATCGGTTGGTGATAGGTGTACCTTCCACCTCGTCAAACCTACCGAGTTTGTCCTCACCTCTAAGAAGGCCAGAGAGTAGATCACTGTGATCGAGTGATAGAAACAAATGTTTTAAGTGTCTTGCAGCTTTCTTATATCTATGGAGACTATATGATATCGCTTTAGTTTATGTTTTGTGTTTCTGAGTTTGTATTGTCACTTTAAAACTTGCTTTTCTCTGTTTATGAAGAGACTTTAACTTGCTTAATCTGCTTATGTTTCCCCAATGATTAAAGTAGTTAGTAAAAACTGTTGACATGATTGAAAAGAACAATACAAACTAGTTGGTCCAAAACTGAAAAAGAGAGCTTTATTTATAATAGAAGGTTGAGCATAAAAGGTGCACAACATAAGCAACATAAAACCAGTTTTCATGTTCTCTAAGCAAATGACGTGAAGGTCAAGACAAAGCTCAGGGGTGAGCCTTCACGACGGTTACAGGGCATGCCACATTGTTAACAACATGGTTGCTAACACTTCCCATTATCATTCTGCCAAAAATAAAAGAATGATCCTTCTTATCAATATGTGTAATTTATTTTTTCACTTCAAACCAATGTTTGGGATCTTGAAAAAAGATGGAGAAAGAGGAGAAATATTTAACCTCTTAAGGCCACCAAGGCCTCGGTTACCGATGACAAGGCTTGATAGAGGAATGTGTTCAGCAGCTTCACATATCTTCTCACGAGGATCGCCCCAATATATCTTCATCACTACTGTGATCTGCATCATGTTTCACAATAACAGTTGATCTTGAAGTTAACAGAAACCAAATTAACACTTAGTCTTAAAAGAAAGTTTCATTCATATGGATTGATATATGTTTTTTTTTTGTTTTTGTCACAAACTCACAAGGTCACAAATAGCTTTGCATGAATTTTATGGACAATTCTTGCAACTACTATATCCATCCAAGAAGGGAATCAAGAAGCTTACAGATTTCTTCATAGCGGCAGTGTTGGCAATGTCAAGGGTTTCAATATCTGGCGTCACTGCATACTTCTTCATCACGGCAGCTTCAGAGAATTCTTTCAGTGGAATCAAAGCTGAAATATTGCAACACAAAAACAGAGTTCAACTATTAATATGACCAGGAACCATTAGCTCTCATCATGTTCCAGAGACATGCAAAACAAAACAAACAAACAAACAAAAAGAGAAAAAAGGAACACAAATCAAACGATAAATAAGTTTAAGTTTTTTTAACAAAAAGATCAGATAAAGGCTAAACAAGCGTACGTGATCCAACGGCCTCCCAGAGCTGCATCTCGCTGACCTCGTAATCCATGTCGTGAGCGACGGTGATGAGGATTAGATGATCGCCATCACGAACGACGTTGTCAATGGCCCAGTTCAGAGCTTTCTTGCTGCACTCCGAGAAATCCACCGCCACTCCGATCTTCCGACCACCACTCTCCTCCATATTCTCTCTCTCTTTCTATGAATATCTTTCACAACGAAAGCTCGATTCTTTATTATCTTCTCTCGAAGACAAATGATGTATCATGTATGTAGGGGGAAAAGGACTATAGCCTAGGGAGACTGAATCCTCCGAAACGCTGTCATGTGATCTGTATGAGTACTGGCCGTTGGATTGATTCGAAAACGATCACAGCCTTGTCTTAGAGAAAATAACGGACAAATTATGCCTATTCCAACGTGAACTTTGTTACAGTACATATTCCATCATAAACTCAATAAAAATTTAAAAAGTCCTCAATCATTTATTCGGATGATTAAATAACTGACATGATATTTTCGTTAAAATAATGTCATTTTGTAAATATTACAAAATTAAAATTTTGAGTTTTACAAACTTTGAATCCACAATTCGAATCTACGTCGTGAAGCCTTTTATCCGCCGAGACGTGGATTAAAAAGGTGTAAAACTCAAAATTTTAATTTGGTGGTATTTACAAGGACATCATTTTAAAGAAAGTGTCATATCAGATATCTAATCATTCGAATAAACGATTGAATAACCATCATTGTGATGTTGGTTAGAGAAGCGATGTTATCCCCACAGATGTACCCCTCAGTACATGATCTTGTGGGATCTATACACGTTCTGCTAGAGTCTCTTTATGGGTGGCAATGTACTCACGTGGTGGAAGGCCGTAATAAGCCAGTGTCTGATATTGCCTGGAGTGTCATAAAAAAAAAGGCTCTTATCTTATATCGCTCGTGGGGGTTCTCGTTGGCTGCAGAAGTGCTTAACTGCGGAGGCCATGTGTAGGTGATATGCTGTTGCAGAGGTGATTAGTCTACCTGTTCTCAGGCCTCGACTTCTGCAATGTTTCGGATGTTCTATTAAGTATTTTCTGATACTTTTGTCGTTGTTTTCATTTTGTCTTTATTTAGGAAGGTCTCATCCTTCCCTTGTACGCTGCTTTTCTTTACAATCAAAACATTTCAGTGTTAAAAAAACCCATCATTGTGATCTATATATATATATATATATAAGTTTAAAATTTTATTGAGTTCATGATAAAATAGACATTATACTAAAATTGAGATGAAATAGGTATGACCCAAAAAATTAGGTTTGAAATATGTCATTTTCCATATTTCACCTAGTAGATTTTATCCATCTTAAGCGACGATGAACAAATCACCATTTCAATATTGATGGTAAACAGTCATAAATATTGTCACGAGCAGGTTTGATATTTTGTGTTTGTTTAATTGTTTTATAGAAAGATGATCAAGAAACTATAAGAAAGTAATTAGAGTTTTACCAGAAAAAAAAGAAAGTAATTAGAGAAAAAAAGAAAAAAAAAGGAGAAAGTAATTAGAAAAGATAATCACCATCCTTTTCTCAATTACGTTTACCTTTCATAGTATTTAGACAATGAAACAAACTGAAACCAAACTGAATGAAAAAAGTACGATTTGAATTAGTAGTACTAATGATGCGAGTTAGATTCGATTAAATGGTAGATGTCCTTAACATTTGACCACTCCAGGGGCTTCCACGCGCCACGGCCCAGAGGCCACGTGCGCGCACTAGAGAAGAATAAAGCATACATAGCCCACGTGATATTGAGCCAAACTCTTTGGATCTTTCTCCCTCACAACACGCAAACTACAGGTTTGGGTTAAATTGACAAATAGTAAAACCTTTAGGGTGATTTCTAAAATAAATAATAATATTTAACATGGACAAAACTCAATCAGGAAAAGACAAAAGACGCTGACACTCCCTCTCTCTCGGACACACCTCGCCTCTTCTGCTTCAATTTCTACCTTTTACTATCCTCTCACTGTCTCCGATCCCAACTTCCCATCCTTCTCCCCCCCACCCCCTCGAAATCTCACTTCTTTTTTTTTTCTCGGGAAAATCTTTATTTTCTCAGAAAGATTTTAAATGATTTCCTCGGTTTCAATTATCTGCAGAATTTCGAGAATAATCCCCCCAAAAGTTTCTCTCTTTTTTAATAGAATCTGACGTAATCACCAAAATCTAGAACCGCCCCAGATGAAAAGTTAACTCCTTTATGTCCATGGGGACCTCCAGCTTTCATATACTCATCATTTGACGCTGAGTCCATCCTCCATCACTAACAACAAACTACCCAGCATGGTTTCAGGTGTCAGCGGCGCCGGCCGTGGCCGTCACCACACGGAGTCAATGAGCAAAGCCATACAACAACAGTACACAGTCGACGCGAGACTCCACGCCGTCTTCGAACAATCAGGCAAATCCTTCGACTACTCAAACTCCCTCAAAACGACAACGTACGACTCCTCCTCCTCCTCCGTTCTTGCCGAGCACCAGATCACCGACTATCTCTCGACGATCCAGCGCGGCGGCTACATACAGCCTTTCGGTTGCATGATCGCCGTCGAAGAGCCCACCTTCGCCATCATCGCCTATAGCGAGAACGCGCGGGAGATGCTAGGCCTCCTCCTCACTCCCCACTCAGTTCCCATCCTCGCCATGGGAGCAGACCTCCGCTCTCTCTTCACCCACTCCAGCTCTCTCCTCCTCGAACGCGCCTTCTTGGCTCCAGAGATCACGCTCCTCAACCCGGTCTGGATCCACTCCAAGAACACCGGCAAGCCCTTCTACGCGATCCTACACAGGATCGACGTCGGAGTCGTCATCGATTTAGAACCATCCAGAACCGAAGATCCGGCTCTCTCTATATCCGGAGCCGTGCAGTCGCAGAAGCTCGCCGTTCGCGCCATCTCTCGGTTACAGTCTCTCCCCACCGGTGGAGAAGAAGACATCAAGCTTCTCTGCGACACCGTCGTGGAAAGCGTCAGGGACCTGACCGGATACGACCGTGTGATGGTCTACAAGTTTCACGAAGACGAGCACGGAGAAGTTGTGGCAGAGAGTCGGAGAGAGGATCTAGAGCCTTACGTCGGCTTACATTATCCCGCCACTGATATCCCGCAAGCGTCGCGGTTCTTGTTTAAACAGAACCGCGTCCGGATGATCGTCGATTGTCACGCTAAACCGGTTCTCGTGGTCCAAGACGAAAAGCTGACTCAGTCTGTGTGTTTGGTTGGCTCTACTCTTAGAGCTCCTCACGGTTGCCACTCTCAGTACATGGCTAACATGGGGTCTAATGCCTCTTTAGTGATGGCGGTTATAATAAACGGTAACGAAGAAGATGAGAGTGGGAGAAGCTTTACGAGGCGGCTTTGGGGTTTAGTCGTTTGCCACCACACCTCCTCTCGCTGCATACCGTTCCCTCTGAGGTACGCCTGCGAGTTTCTGATGCAGGCGTTTGGTTTGCAGCTCAACATGGAGCTGCAGTTAGCTCTCCAGATGTCGGAGAAGCGCGTGTTGAGGACGCAGACGCTGTTATCCGACATGCTTCTGCGTGACTCTCCCGCAGGGATCGTCACGCAGAGTCCAAGCATCATGGACCTGGTGAGATGCGACGGCGCCGCGTTTCTCCACCGCGGGAAGTACTATCCTTTGGGCGTTGCTCCGAGCGAGGCTCAGATAAAAGACGTTGTTGAGTGGTTGCTTGCGAGCCACGCCGGGTCGACCGGCTTGAGCACTGATAGTTTACGCGACGCCGGGTATCCGGGTGCGGCTGGACTAGGCGATGAGGTGTGCGGTATGGCGGTCGCGTGCATCACGAAGAGAGATTATCTCTTCTGGTTCCGTTCCCACGCGGCTAAAGAAGTCAAATGGGGTGGCGCTAGGCATCGTCCTGAGGATAGAGACGATGGGCGGAGGATGCATCCTCGCTCGTCTTTCATCGCGTTTCTCGAAGTTGTTAAGAGCAGGAGCCAGCCGTGGGAGACTGCGGAGATGGACGCGATTCATTCTCTCCAGCTGATTCTGAGAGACTCTTTTAAAGAAGCTGAGGCAGATGGTGCGGTTCAGAGTTGTGGAGGAGTAGGTGCGGTTGCGAGAGAGATGGTTAGACTTATTGAGACAGCAGCTGCGCCTATATTCGCTGTAGACTGTGGAGGACGTGTGAATGGATGGAACGCTAAGATTGCGGAGTTGACTGGTCTCTCTGTTGAAGAGGCTATGGGGAAGTCTTTGGTCTCTGATCTAATATACAAAGAGAATGAAGAAACTGTTGATAAGCTCGTTTCTCGTGCGTTGAGAGGTATATTTATTCAGGTTCTATAACTATGTTTGCATTGTTAGTATACACATTAGTTTTGATTTCGTGCGTTTTTCAGGGGACGAGGACAAGAACGTGGAGGTGAAGCTGAAGACTTTCAGCCCTGACTTACAAGGGAAAGCGGTTTTCGTGGTTGTGAATGCGTGTTCGAGCAAGGACTACTTGAACAACATTGTCGGGGTGTGTTTCGTTGGACAGGACGTTACCGGTGAGAAGATCGTTATGGACAAGTTCATCACCTTACAAGGAGACTACAGAGCCATCGTCCACAGTCCCAACCCTTTGATTCCGCCGATCTTTGCGGCAGACGAGAACACTTGCTGCCTGGAGTGGAACACTGCGATGGAAAGGCTCACCGGTTGGTCTCGCGGCGAAGTGATCGGGAAAATGCTCGTTGGTGAAGTGTTTGGGAGCTGTTGCAGGCTCAGAGGTCTTGATGCGTTAACCAAGTTCATGATTGTCTTGCATAACGCGGTCGGTGGTCAGGAGACTGAGAAGTTTCCTTTGCCGTTCTTTGATCGGAACGGGAAGTTTGTTCAGGCGATGCTGACTGCTAACAAGAGGGTTAGCCTCGAGGGGAAGGTTGTTGGAGCTTTCTGTTTCTTGCAGATTCCGTGTCTTGAGGCTTTAGCAGTCGAAAGAAGGCAGGAGACAGAGTGTTTCACAAAGGAGAAAGAGCTAGCTTACGTTTGTCAGGTGATAAAGAGTCCTTTGAGCGGTTTGCGTTTCTCAAACTCGTTGCTGGAAGGTACGGAGTTGAATGAGAATCAGAAACAGTTTCTTGAAACGAGTGTTTCTTGCGAGAAGCAGATCTCGAGGATTGTCACTGACATGGATCTTGAAAGACTTGAAAACGGGTTAGTTTAGGCGTTTGGTTGGAACTCTCTATAAAATGGTTTTTTGATAAGATTCTAAATATTGTTTTCTCATTTAATCAGTTCGTTTGAGCTGCTTAGAGAGGAGTTTTATCTCGGAAGTGTCATCAACGCAGTTGTAAGCCAAGCGATGTTCTTGCTGAGGGAGAGAAGTCTTCAGCTGATCCGTGAGATTCCTGAAGAGATCAAATCAATAGCTGTTTATGGAGACCAGACAAGGACTCAACAGCTATTAGCTGAGTTTCTGCTGAGTATCATCCGGTATGCACCGTCACAAGAGTGGGTAGAGATCCATCTAAGCCAAGTTTCAAAGCAAATGGTTGATGGTTCCTCCTCTATCCGCACAGAATTTAGGTACACAGTTTCATTGTTCTCACTGTTCTTCTTTGTCTCCTCATATCCCGGTTTTTGGTTATTGTTTGTTTAGGTGGTAGTTCTGGTTTTGATTAAACCGGATTGGGAACTTTTACAGAACCATAACCAGCAGAGAGACTCTGTTTTAAATGTTTTCAAGTTAGCAAAACTAAACTTTGGTTTCATGAATTTGGTTTCTCTAAATTTTGCGGTTTCAGAATGGCGTGTCCAGGTGAAGGCCTACCTCCAGAGTTGGTCAGTGACATGTTCCACAGCAGCAGGTGGACGAGTCCTGAAGGGTTAGGTCTAAGCGTGTGTAGAAAGATTCTAAAGCTCATGAACGGTGAGGTTCAATACATAAGAGAGTCAGAACGCTCCTATCTCTTCATCATTCTCGAACTCCCATGTTCCTCCTTTATCAACAACTAGCGGCGACATGATGTTGTTGATGTCATAGGCACTCACACTTATATAAGTTAGGAGAAGAGTTTGTGTTGTATGTGTATGTGTTTGTGAGTCTAACGACACTGGAGGAGGATAGAGAGTTTTTTTTTTTGTTTCCGGTGAGATAAGTAGAGAAGAGGAGATTGGTTTGCGTTTGACTCACCGGAATAGAAAACGTAACATGTACTTATAGAGTCTGTAACACTTTGGTTTCTATTTTGTTTGCACTGTGTATATTTTGATAACTCGAGAGAGAGGCAAACGAATGAAAAGAAAGAAGATATGATCATAGTTCAGGTTACATATATTATAAAAATGGAAATTATCTTATATAATGTGTGCAAACGACATAAGAATTTTCCAATCAGTCTACAATCATTTTAGAGTAGAACAAAAAGAGAGAGAAAACTATTTTGTATAGTGAAGAAAAGAATGGGTCCTTCTTTCTTCATATGTTTTCTTTTTCCAAGCCAAACGGGAGACACGCACAGATTAAGGAGCTCTAAGACTTTTGCTGAAGCCAAACAGGGAGCCAAGAAGTTCCATCAATGAAATCAATGGACAAGAAAGACTCAACTTCTTGTTTGGTAAGTTCTTTGGCCCAATCTGATCTACCTTGTCTCTCAGCACCTGGTCCATGACACTTATACTCCGCATGGTATAAATCCCTGCTCAAATGTCTCAAGAATATTAGTATAAAACATGAACAATAATCTAGTATAAAAAAATAATGGAGACTAACTTGGTTGAGCCGTCGTAGCTCCAGTTGGTCCAACCGCTAGGGACAACGGTCTTGGAAAAGTAAGTCTTGGCAAAGATGACCCGAGAATAAGGTCCTTTGGCTCTGCCTAGGTAAACCTCATCGATTCCGTACACTTTGCCTCTTATGAACACATAACCCGTCTTTTCCTCTGGGTGTTCCCTGTGGTGTGCTGTGATTGACCCATATGGTTTCACCCTCTTGTCCGATATCACAAATATCTCACAATTCTGTAACAATTTTAGAAATTTTCAAAATGTGGTATATTATTGCCGGTCTATATGTTATGTTCTAGAGAATGTTAAAAAACGTACGTTGAAAATGGAAGTTGCACGACCGAAGATGAAGTCGATGGAGCCTTGGATGTAACTCTCGTGGTAGTAATGTCTACCTTTGTTATCAAACAAAGTGTTGTGCAAGCTGTAGAACGCACAATGGTAAAACGCAACTTTATCAGCCGCCACAAACGCTGCCACCGATTGGTTGTCAGACGTGAACGCCTGTCCGACCGGTGCATCATTCTGTATATTCATCACACAAGTTCATTAAGACACAAATGTTACGTACGTAATCAAAATCTACCTTTGTGTTAATACATACCCTGATGCTGATACCAAAAGCAACGAAGTGATTAGCTTCGACTTTGAAAGTGGCTGAAGCAACATTGTCTATCGAACTTTGCGATGATTCGATGACTGTCTTTCCTCTTCCGTTACCCCTCATGAATATGAAAGGCTTGTTCTCTGGAATGTGCACTCTCTCCCTATTTTTCATAAAAGATAAAAAAACATCAAAATTCAAAATAAATGTATGTGACAACAGTAATGCATATAATAACTATAACTTGGTTATATATGTATGTTATGTAGCATGATTGCGCGTATGAAGTAATGTAAAAGGTTAAACCTAAGTAAACGTACTTGTAGATTCCTTTACGGACATGGACGATAATCCAATTAGAGTTACCAACAGGGACAGCATCAATGGCTTTTTGAACCGAAGTGTAGTCTCCCTTCCCTTCAATATCGACGATTATAGATCTATTTGTTGCAATTTTTTCAGTTAGAAGCGGCGCGTCAAACTTCATACTTTCCAGTGCCGATGCGTCCGAACCCCATACGGACATTACAACAAGGGCTAGGAAAAGGACCATTCCTGCTCGATGATCCATCTTTATCTTTTGGGGTTTTTAGTTTTCTTTTTGGAATGGGGATGTGAGAAAGATCTTATATGGTGAAAAAGAGGTTAGATTTAAGAAAACAGGTTTTTAAATTTAGGGTGTTCCGTTGTGTTTGTTTTGTTTTGGGAGGTAAGGGTTTAAACAGGTTTTTTTAGGCAACGGTTATTTTTAGACAACATTTATTATTGATTAATGGGTGAAAACTACTTTGAGTGATATTTCTATCTTTGGTAACAAAGAAATCATCGTGGTATAAATCTTTAGTTGTCAACAAAAATATATCTTAAACACTACATACGTATTACTTTTGACTAATTTCGTTTTTTTTTTTGTTTTCTTGTATTCATATATTGTTTACTATGTTCTTCCCATTATATTATCATATCGTTTATAATCTAGGATACATCCTCCTTCACATGACAATATCATTGATTCATCGTCATAAATTGATATTATGACTTATGAAGATGTGTAGTAGACATGCATGCAATGCTCTACACCAGTATTGTTTTAGCTATACAGGTTGTCAACTAGGTGTTAAGTGCTAATCTAACAAAAGTATCTACAAGTACTTCGCTCAATGGCCATGCCAAACTGAAAAACGGCCAAGTTCACCAATTAAAAAACAAATAGTGTATCCGTCAAACTGAATTTTCTTTTTCTTAGTAAGACTTTTTTATCTCTATAAATGAATTAGAAAGAAAGACTTCTACCGGATATTTTATAGTTTCTTTAGAACATATGAAAAGCCAAGAAATGATAATTTTTAATAGAATTAAGCGGTCTCTCTCCATATAAAAAAATGCGAAGCATGGTTCGTGCCTTGTTCTCCATAAGTTAGGATTTAAAATTTCAATGTGGGTCAACAAAGAATGGAGGCATGAACTAGCCAGTGTTTATCTAACAGGCGTATGAATCTTCAAAAGCTAAGGTTGCATACGTTGGCTTGACTTCCACTACTCCACAGCTAGTAGACTTGGACATAGCGAACATCCAATATCTTGAATAAAACACACATACTGATGGTTAGGGAAAACTAGGCTCCCACGTGGGGAAGTTTTTACTTGGACATAGCCAACATCCAATAGCTAGTAGACTTGGAAAGATTCAGAAATGTATCGGTTGAAGGAAATAGAGAAACGACTTCTCTTAATTATAGCTATGTCAAACATATTACATCTGAAAACTTATTTGTATAAAAAATTGAAAGATAGAGAAATAGTGAATGAGTATGTAGAAATATAAAAGAATGCAAGTCGCCCCATGGTCGGTCTCCAATATATAAAAACATACACACATATTATATTTTCAAATACCATATGAATGGGTTACTAATAAAAATTTACTAAATAGTTGTATTTTCTTTATTCACCATTTAAGGGAAGAAGATCGCTCTCTTCATCAGACAAAAAAAATTACAAGCGGAGAGAGTGTCCTGAGATATTTCGGGTTCAATACAAAACTAAAAATATAGGTCTTAAATGATAATTAAAATTTTTAATTAACAAAAGAAAAACTGAAATTTACAATATTTTCAAGCTGACAAAATTTTATCAATCCTAAAAATTATCTTTTTACTTTTTTATATAGATAAAGAAAAAAATCAAAGTTTTATTCTGTTATAAATTTGATTAGAGTTCATTTTGACATCTGCTAAAAAAAAACAGTATAAATTGCAAGCTTTCAAGTATAAATTGCAAGCTTTCAAGTGATCAAAATTATTGGCCCCATACTAATGTATCTTGAGTATGTGCTCAAGACCGGGCCTGGCTCCTCTACGACCGGACAGAACACGATCGTCTGCTAACGTGCGCCTAAGACTCCTTATACTACGCCTAACCTCTTATCATACGCATCTTCTCTCCCATTAAGACATATACTACTCTCTCCCACTCTCCCGATCTAAAAAAAATCAAAATCTCGTTCTATCGGAGTAGTAAGTAATCCAAAGTCTTACTAGGGGGTTTAGGAGGAGTGTGTGTTCCCGAGAGATGTTGAATGTCAGGTTCATTCATGAATCTGCTTTCCCTCTGCTTCAAGCCGTTCGGGCGCCTCACCTCCTCCGATAACAACAACAACAACAACAACTCAGAGTCCGGCGGCGAAGGCAAAGACGGACTCCTCTGGTTCCGCGATCTCGGTAGATACAGCGGCGGAGGAGGAGAATTCTCGATGGCTGTGATCCAAGCCAACCAGGTCCTCGAGGATCAGAGCCAGATCGAGTCCGGAAGCTTCGGGACTTTCGTCGGAGTTTACGACGGTCACGGTGGTCCCGAAGCTGCTCGTTACGTCTGCGATCACCTCTTCAACCACTTTCTAGGTTAGGTTCGTTTCTTGTTAATCCTTTTTTTTTTGTTTTGTGATTTTGGTCAACGGTCAACAACCTAACTGCTTTTTAATTGGTTATGATATGATGATGCCAGAGATATCAGCGGAGACGCAAGGGGTTGTGACTAAAGAGACGATAGAAAGAGCGTTTGGTGCGACTGAAGAAGGGTTCGCTTCTCTTGTCTCTGAGGTGTGGAGTACGATGCCTAATTTAGCAACTGTTGGGACCTGCTGTCTGGTTGGTGTGATATATCAGAGTACTCTTTTCGTGGCGAGTTT
The DNA here is from genome assembly GCF_000801105.2 of Raphanus sativus. Classification (NCBI taxonomy): domain Eukaryota; kingdom Viridiplantae; phylum Streptophyta; class Magnoliopsida; order Brassicales; family Brassicaceae; genus Raphanus; species Raphanus sativus. The sequence continues at coordinate 36,344,635 of NC_079515.1, read as the reverse complement.
GGGAGATTCGCGGGTTGTTTTGGGAAAGAAAGGGAACTTTGGTGGTGGAGTCTCTGCTGTTCAGCTGTCGAGTGAGCATAATGCTAACAACGAGGATATTCGTTGGGAGCTTAAAGATTCGCATCCTGATGATCCGCAGATCGTTGTGTTTAAGCATGGGGTTTGGAGAGTTAAGGGTATCATCCAGGTAGTTAGTTACCTAATGGTTATTAATTAAGCTTTCATAGTTTCTTGTTAATAATGATTTTCATGTGTGGTTTATATATAGGTTTCGAGATCTATAGGAGATATGTACATGAAAAGGCAGGAGTTTAATAGGGAACCTATCAATCAAAAGTTCAGAATTGCAGAGCCGATAACGAGACCGTTGATGTCTGCGACCCCCACAATACTTTCTCATCCGCTGCATCCGAATGATTCGTTTCTCATTTTTGCGTCGGATGGTCTTTGGGAACATTTGAGCAACGAAAGAGCGGTTGAGATTGTTCATAACCATCCCCGCGCTGTAAGTTTTTAAACAGAATTGTTGATATGCTGTGACTGTGTGGGTTTCCTTGATTGCAATCGTGTTAAATATTTGATTTGCTGCACTGTGTCTACGTCGTTTTGTCTTCAGGGAAGCGCAAAGAGATTGATAAAAGAGGCACTTCAGGAGGCAGCGAGGAAAAGAGAGATGAGATATTCTGATCTGAAGAAGATTGACAAGAAAGTGAGACGCCATTTTCATGATGACATCACAGTTATAGTAGTGTTCTTGAACCATGACCGAGGCCAAACCAACTTAACTCAAGACTCATCGCTCTCTGTCAGGAGTGCTCTTGAACACTGAAAGCATACTTTAAAAATTACAAAAAGAAAATTAAAATGTTTCTTTGGTCTTCTTAATTGGTGGATTTGAAAAAACTGAGCAACATCGAAAGACAAAAAATGAAAAAAAAACGAAAAACGACATCGTATTTAGTAAGATGTTTTGACTCTAGTTTCTCATCCAGTCTGCATGGTTCTCTTCTGGTTACTAATTTTTGTGCTCGTCATTATAAGTTGTGCTGTTTGTCAAAACACTACATGCCGTTTTATTTATACGTATGTTTATGCCATTTGACTAGAGGTGATACGTTAAGAGATTGAACAGAGAAAAATGGTCTTTAGCAACGGTTCTTATATCAACTGTTTAAGAGTTCTTATGAGAATTTTTGAAACTGCTATCTTTTTAACAATTGTCAATATATTATTAACTCACACTTGATCAAGTCTGTTGATCAGATTCCTCTTTTTTAAGTCTGCTTACAAACACTTCTCAATTAGCCTGGATACTGCACATAGAACAATCCAACTCAATCCAACTCTGAGTAAAGTGCCAATAAACTTGTTACCATTGCGTCCTCTAAGTGCCAAGGGCATTTATAGTTCTTGTTTTTGATTCTGAACACGGTCTTGTACCATTCAGAACCTTTTTGAGATCATTTTATGAGTTGATTTTGCTACAAAATGAAGTGAAACTCCAATGTGAAATTTATCTTAAGAATAAAGCTTTCTAGGCAGCATTATCCATGAAAAGAAAGTTGAATGTCAATCAACTTCTCAGAGCCCAGTGCATATTCTCTTTTTCTATCTTTACCTTCAGATCACAATTTAATTCAAAAAAAACCACAATACAAATTTATAATATAAAAGGATCCTCAGAGTAATAATGCTTATAGCTTTTTCATCAGTAAGTAAATCAGGTCTCAAAGATTTCATGCCATCATAGAATCCTCTTTAGAAAAAAATACCAATTGAAACATGCAAGCAAGAAGAAACGAATTACACATGTAACAAGAGCTTATTCGCTATTGCCTGATTCACATAGGCAAAGCGACTCAACGCCCCTGCTATAAAAACTTTTATCGCCCCTCGAGTCAAAATCGATATAGATATCGAAAATAATCTACAGGGAAAATTAATCAGAGTGGCGAATCAAAACTCAGGTAAACAGAAACAAATACACGTCTTTAACACGATAAAACATATACACAAGCGACGGAGAGAACGAAACGATTGATTGTTCATCGCCGCAAGTATTTCGTATATATATACACAGGGATGTTCGGAATTAGGGTATTTTGGACGTAAACTTGGTAAGATAATGGGCCTTTTTCATTCATTATAGCCCTGCCTCAAAGAAAGCCCATACCGCCTTAGAAAAGCTCTTAACCTTGAATTTGTCCAGTTGGAAAAATGATCCGTCTCCAACTTCAAATATATATTTTTTTTTGGAAAACTAGACTTCAAATATTTCGTCTATAGCTAAGAGCATCCACAATGGTGGATTCCATTGTGGAGTCCATAGGGACTATTTTAGTGTATTTTTTTTATTGAATAGTGGATTCTTAACAAAATAAGAAGTCCAATGGTGGATTCATTTTAGGAATCCTTAGGTGAATTTTTTTTTTTTTGTTAAACATATGAAGAAACAAAGACAGAGTAAGATACAACACTAAGCAATGATTTAATATTCATTTCTTATGTTTAAACAAGTCTGAGAGAAGTCCCAAGTAACTTTGTTTGACAACAACAAGTAAAGGTTACCTCGTCTGATCCACATGCTCTCACGAAACTTGGCTGGAAACAATGCTAATGAGTTCTCTCCTTTTGCATCCATTATCTTCAGACAACAAAAAAAAACAGCAGTTCAAGAACAAATCAATTGCAAAAACTCTAGCTGTCCTAACACTATAAAAATCCAATCTTTTAGTCGGTACATACATACAAAACTAACCAACTCATTGAGATTCATTTAAAGAGCTGAAAGAGGTAGACAATTCCCAGGAAACCATGATGATTATTAAGGCATGGAACCTAGCTAAGCCCGACCCGGTGGAGAATATACCTAGCAATGTGGCTGACTTGGTGGAGCGATTCAGTGAACCGATAAAGAAGCAGCTTAGGGTGAGTGACGTGAAGGATGATCTACGTAGGCTCCTGTTAGGGAAGGAACAAGTGAATAAAAAGATTCCAGGCACCAACTGCTTCATCTTCTCGTTGCCACCAGCATGATCCCTTCCAACAATCAGAGAATATAACAACAGGTTTAAAAAAAAGAAACTTTAGCTACAAACACAGTTCATCACAGACTAAGAGACCAAGATTAAACCCGAAAGTTGAGATATGTAAACGGAACCAGAACTCCTTGAGCTAACTGAAACCAACAGAATCTCAAAGATGAATGAAACGGTTGATAAAAGTTACCGACTTTAGGTGAAAACAGAGTAAGAAACGTTTCCTTTCCTATAAACTTCCGGACCAGAGCTAAAACGAAAAAGATTAGTGGAAATAGACAGACAGACCTCTCTAATCAGACAGACAGACCTCTCTAATCTCATCAACAATGCGAGACTTCAAGGGAGTGTTTGCAGACGTTTTCAGATTCAAGTTAAGCAATCTCTTCACTTGCAGGCTCTTCAATGGTAACAGGAGCTGCGACTGAATCTGATTTAGCAGCAAACTTTTCAATGGGGACGCCGCACTTGCAGCACAGGATGCTTCCGATGGTTTGCTGGACCTTTAACATCCCTGTGTCTTGTTCCGTCGCTAAAGACATCTGTAAATCAACATCGAGAACAGATAACGAAATACAAATCAAACACAAATAAAATTAATAAACGATGACGAAATCAATCAGCCTGGAAAGAGAATGATTTTTTTTTCTTGCAGACTCAAGCTCCCGGAGGAGAGAGAATAAATTTTCTTTTTACAAAACGAAATCCAATCTCCTAACGCCACGTGTTCTAAGGATCAGGTCCTTCAATTGCTTATTTACGGACTGATCCGTAGAAAAGTTAGCCAAAATATGATTATTATATTTCATTTATTCTAAAATTATCTCCTAAGGATTTGGGATGGACTCCCGTTGCACATGGTCTAAGAGCAGCTGCAACGCAGCATATTAGAAGTAAATCCTTAGCCAAAAATTATTTTTATAATACGTGAGACCCAAAACTTTTAAGGATTTGTGCCCTTGAATGCCGTAGCTAAGAATCAATTCACTATCGGTCTCGCCACGTGAAATCGAGTGATTGGTTCCTTTTTTGTTTTTCTTTTTGTTTTTTTTTTATAAATCTGAAAAAAATTAAAAATAATAAAATAATATAAAAACTTACCTTGGTTATCGAGTATGTGGAGTTTGGCGTTGCAGCTGATCTAATAATAACATCACTTATTGTCATGGATTTTAAATTATATATTTTTCATTTATAAATAAGTAATTTAAAGTAGTATTCAGCTCTTTTTCTGTAGTGTTATGATCTGCTTTTTTTTTGGTTTTATTGTTGTTTGGAGGAAATGGAAGTTTCGAAGGCGGGTCAAGTTAGGGAAGGCGATCACGATAAGACTATACATAAAAGGGAAACTATTTTATTTTTATTCGTTACATTTCATTGCAGCACTATGCATGCAAATGAAGACCTGGACAAGAAGTTACAACCACAATACTTTGAAAGTAGAGACATACGCATAATAGACCTTATTTCATATTCATGCATACGTAAGCATACATGTTAATGGCCATGACACAAAACATAAAACAACAGAAAGGAAAAACACCGTAACCAAACCAAGAAGGGATATACTTGGTTTTAAATCAGTTAGATGAGCCTAAAGAGGCCATTGACGAATTGCAAGATGTTGATGCCGCCGGTTACGATGGTTCCTGCGAGATTTAACGGTGCCGTGAGGAGTCCGTTGGTAGGGAGGCTGGCGTTGCATCTGGAGAGAGGGGCCGTGACAATGACCCTACAACCGGAGCCAAGGAGTGTGGAAAGCAGCGAGACCGGAAGTACTGTAGTGGGAGGAAACGAGAATACTCCATTAGCTCCCGTAGTCGTAGTTGAAACATTTTGCCCAGCACACTGAAGCAAAACGGGTACACCTGTTTGTTTGTTTGCATGCAGCATTGGATTAGCAAATATTTTGTATACATTTTAACCAATTGATTTTAACAGTTAATTGTGTGTATGTATATATATACTTTGGGTCAGTATCACACTCACAGATAAATACTATTTCTATTTCGTGAGTATTATCTTGGTCGTTCTCCGTATACGTAGCTTAATTTATACTTTTGAATCTGAAAGCTTAAGTGTGCAACATGTTTTACCATATTTTGGTGATCTTAGTTTATCTGATTTTCTAAATAACTAAATATATGTGATTATTTGCACAAAATATATAATAAATAAAATATGTATATCTTCTATAATTATCACCTATGGTTTGCAGAATCGTTGCAATTTTTCGGCCTCTTTAGAGAAAGCAGAAGATTATAAAACCTACCGGCGAAAGGAGGAATGACAGTCCCATTGGTAGAGACGCTGCCATTGATAGAGCACGTGACAAGCCCTTGTATATTGACGATATTAGTCAAGCCAAGAAGCCCACCAATTTGAGCGTTAGCCATTGGAGACACCACAATGAAACACGTCAAGATCAGTGAGAAGGCCATGTTCTTGTTCTTGATGAACATTGCCATGTTGTTAAGATTGCTAAAGATTGTATATGAAACTAAGGAGCAGACCCTTTTTTGTTGCTATTGGATTTGGATGTGGTTTAAGTGTCTTTCCTTGCAGCTCTATTTATAGAAGAAGATTCATAGTTCTCCCACTCCTAATTTACTTTTGATATTAAATATTTATTTTTAAAAAGTGGTTTCGTGAATACTAAACATGTAAATTGTTGACTACAAAAAATCTATTTTATTATTTCCGAGGTTAACTATACAATTTAGTAAAGAATATATATCTATGTAATTTTCAAGGATTATCCATTTTTCGTTTCTGAACATCGGAGGAATATCCTGAGATTAGTAGGATGTAAGGTGTAATGATGCTTCAGGCCCTAGCTTTCACTTTTCTTTACCCTCTATAAACCGCATAATATTTAGTTTAGCTAAATATGATAGAACAAAGTAACTTGTCTTCCATACTATATTTCAACCAAGAGATCTTGCTTTCTAGTATACCAAAATAATTATACGATAATTGTCGATAAACTCCTTACTGATCCTTTTTGGTTGTGTAAGTTTTAAGAAAATATTAGATCCTGACCGTGCACACGGATGTTTATTCCAATATAATAAACATATGAAATTCTTCATAACTTATATATTTAATGGTTACACAGACATGTATTCATATGAGTGTTTGTTTCTGATTTTTATTGTTTGTAATTTATTGGTTGCTCATATTGTTGTTAGATACTAAATCAATGAAAATGATAGGTTATAGAACATGTTCGTCAATTAGCAATTTTTGATTATATTAAATATTTTTTATATATTTATTTAAATTTAAAATACCAATTAATATGTTTATGTGTGTGTGTGTCTCTCTATTTTTTATAAACCAAATAATTTTCTGTGTTTATTTTTGAGGAATATATTAAATTAAAATTTAATATTAGTATTCTTATAGTTCATATATATATTTAAAATAATATTAATCATTTAATTGCTTAACATATATTTGAAAATAACTTATATTAATAAAAAATTATACTTATATGAGAAATGAAATAATAATATACATGAGATATTTAAATTTTGTATGTCACATTTTAAATAGATCTGTTAATTTTATTGTAAAATTTATTAAAGAATATTCTGGTTAGAGAATAATGGTAACTTTGGTTAAAATAATGGTAAAATTTTTTAGAGAATAATCGAACAAAATAAATGATTATAAATAATTAATAAATACTTATTAAATTAGTGACACACATTGTATAATTACAAAGAAGTAATGGTTATTTTTAAAATGTACTTCATTTTAATAATATAAATCAATTTGAATCGGTTTAGATGTGTTCTATGAAGGTTTCATTAACTAAAAATAATAAATGCTAAAATTTTAGTTTATTTAGTTTATCATGTTTATTAATTAATTATCTAATTACACATGGCACATGAAACTTAGTAAAATAGTTATAATTAATTATTGAATTAGACATGGTGCATGAAATTTAGTAAAATAAGGTTATATGTAGTGAAAAACTTAAATGTAATATATTCTTATTATTTTGATTTAAGTTATTATTTTATTCATATAAACTATGTTTTCAAATTATGTATTTGATTATGTAGCTTTTCACCGATTGAAACTACGATAAAAAAGTTTGGGTAAAACAGAGTAAACCAAACTTTTAACCGTATGGAAAAACTGATTATCATTTTTTATTTTTATAATAATTTGTACAAAATTAATATGGATTAACTAAAAATAAAAATCTGAATTATTATTATTTATGGTAATTTAATTAATAATGTGATGTATTTTATGATAATATAATTAATGAAGTTGTTAAATTGAGTAAATATAGAATGATAATTAATGTAATAACTTGTTGAAAGATGTATAAATTATATTTTGTATTTCAGTTTTAATAATACAGATTAAAAAGTTAAAATAACTATATTATCAATAATGTAAATTAATAATTTAGTTAGCTAAAAGCTAATTAAACTACAAATTTGATTAGCGTACATACCATAGCAGAAAAAACTTTCTACTTTATGATAAAACAGCTAAAAGAACCCGTGGAGTGACTCTTGGGTGGTCGTAACTGTCAAACCCCTAGTCATCGGGGATAGGGGGGGGGGGGGTTAAACAATGAAACTTGCACAACGCAGGCTCTTTATATAGGGAGAGAGTAGCAAATCCACCATTCAACTTGTGTTATAGATTGGTCCATGAACATAATTTTAATCTTGGACTTTGAGGTGGATCACTCGTTTTTTTAGCCATCACAAAAAGTGACTAATATGCAACTGTGAATGTATCTTGTGAATGAAACGACACGGGACCAGATCGTTCGCAGGTTGTGGCAGGATACATAAAATCTTAGTTTTTAAAGGAATCTCCAGGTAACCAGAAAAACGATCCCTCCACCGATCAAGTTGTCCACTTGGTAACGGTGAGTTTTGCTCAATAAGTGTTTGGTAGATTTCAGAAATCCTAACTGTATTTGAAATTTAGAAATAGGTGTGTGTTGGATGTTGGATTCATGTCATGCACTCATACTTAGTTTTGTCATTCCTTTATATTACTTTTTAGTTTGGTGTTAAATTTTGCACTTTGCAAGATATTTCTAGGCGTTTGCTTCATTGTTCTGTTGGCTTGGAAAAGACTACTTTCGATCTTCAGGGCCTCCTGTAACTCTTTCAATCTTTGTGATCCAATCACTAGACACCATGATGATTCTCAAGTAACTTACATCATGTTGTGGCAAAACACTCTATTAAGAAGACTAAGTTTCTTGATGTTTATTTTTAAAGCTGGCTTACTATTGAAAGAAGTGAAAAACTTACAGGCCCCTTAAGAGCAGTGTTTAGAGAGAGATAGCGTAGTTTGATAACCCAACATGGCCCAGAAGAGGAGATTAGTGATCAGGCTAATTAAAACATAAACCGGGAGGAAAGTAATTGAACCGGCAAAAATAATTCCAACAGAGCCGAAGGTATTCTCAGGACAAGGAGCTGCAGAGAGTAACGGTGGAGTAGAGGAGGGTGATCCTGATAGAGCAAGAGAACCCCTTTAAGAGTTCCAGAGGCTATATAAGGAGGAGTTAAGCCCTGGATTTTTGACTCTGAAGCAAGCAATCCGATCTTTGATAAGATTTTCTAGAGTCCGAAGAAGAGATGCATGCGATCGAAATTGATTACGGTGGAGTCTGTTGTTCCTCTCCATCCAGAGTAGTAGATTGCGGCTTGCCATACAAGGAGAGTGAGCTTTCGGGAGAGACTCGACCTGCAACGAATGAGATTTCGAAGAGTACCAGACCAAGTCGGATCAATAGGAAGACCACATCTGACTGCAAGAACATTCCACAAGCTAGATGAGTATTGAGTAGTGACATTCGAAGAACAGGTGATCCCTTTACTCATTAACCAAGTTGCACAGTAGATAAGTAGGAAAAGTTGACAGTCCCCAACTTATAATTAGGTCTTTATAACGAAGGCTAGATTTCTTGATGTTGTCGTGGAAAAAACAATGCATTTTAAGAACATGATAAGTTATCTTGCAGAATCGAAAACTTGGAGCGAGTTAATTACTCTTTCGGACTGTTTTTTTAATTCGTTAGAGTCGTCATCGTTCTGCCTACTCATAATATGAAACAATTTATAGGTTAATCCAACCAGAAGACGTTAAGAAGGGAGTGAGAAAAGAAAACAAAGTCCAACACATGTTAAATTTGAAGTGTACCACATTGGAGGTCTACAACAGAAACGGGCCTCCTGGTCTTATTGGGCTTTTTAATAACAGTAACCAATCAAATAGGCTCGAAAAGAACGCAGTAAGGCAGGTATGGACCCTCCTTCGCGCGATTCTCTTTATAACGAAGGCTAAAATTGTAATTAGCTAAACGTTCAAGGAAAAAAAAAACATTTTGTTTTGTGGATATGGTGGAGGAGGTAATGGACGTTCACAGAAGAATACGTGTTAGAGCCAATCTCCATAGAAAGGAACTTATTTTATTTTATTTCATTACATTACATTGCAGCATTATGCATGCCACAATACTTTGAACATAGAGACATACGCCTTATTAGAGACCTTATTCATGCATTCGCAAGCAAAAGTTAATGGTCATCACACAAAACATAAAACAGCTGAACGGAAACACACCGTAACCAAATCAAGAAGGGATGCTTAATTTAGTTTGAAAGGGAGAGGGTGACAGTGAGAGGGGTGACCAGTTCTTTGAATACCTCCATGTTTCTCTCGTTGGAAACGACGACTACGATGGGACCTGCACGTACCCTGACGAGTCTGTTGGTAGGGGGGCTAGGGTTGCATGTAGAGAGAGGGGTCATGACCATGGCACTACAACCGTCGTAGATGACTTCTGAAAGCGAGATCGTAGACATTGTGTTGGAAGGAAACGAGAATCCTCCATCAACGCCCGTATTCGTAGTTGCAACATTTTTTCCACCACACTGAAGCATAACGGGAGAACCTGTTTGTTTGTTTGTAGCAATATATTAGCAATTATTTTGTATTCGAAGTTTTTACGTTAATCGTATAATAGATATAACGAATTGGGGGTGGGTTGGGGGGGGGGGTCCAATATTATTCTCATAAATTAATTATTTCGTGAAGATTGTATTAATTGGTCCATACTTCCTTATTTTTACTCTAAAATTTTGATTGTGCAACAAATGGTATTGAAACATACTAGATTCGATCTAGAATTCTAAGTATTCACAAAAAGTATTGCTTGCAGTTGGTTTCACAAACATGTTTTGCCTGATTTTACTAACATCAATTGCTAATAGCAATCTTTTTTTTGGTCTGTGGGTGATATATATCATTTATAAGACTGTAACTATCACACAATCTACAACAAAACCAGCTGTGGTTTGCAGAAGCTTTGCAAATTTTATTTGGCCGGTTTTGCATGATTGATCAAAAAGAGAAGCAGACCTACCAGCTGGAGGAGTGGAAGTCGGATTACCATCGATAGAGCACATGATCAGGGGCGGCTTAGATGGGTGGACGGGGAGTGCGACCGCCCCAGGGCCCAAGGATCCAGTTTTTTTTTTTACAATTTTTTTTGAAATTTTCAATAAATAAAAATGTAAATATAAATATATTTTAATTAAATTTAGTTATGTATATTTAAAAAACTAAATTTATCTTGAAAATTTTCATACAAAATAATATAATTGCTTAAATAATTACATTAAATTTTAGATTTTAACTAATTTTCAAAAAAAAATTACCAAAAAGCTATATAATTTATTTTTTCCCAGGGGCCTAAAATGTTTATGAGTCGGCCCTGCACATGATACGCCCTTCTATACTGGAGATATTATGATCCCTGCCAAGAAGCCCATCAAGTTGAGCCTTAGCCATTGTAGACACAAGAATTAGACATATCAAGACCATTGAGAAGGTTATGTTTTTGTTTCTGGTGAGCATTGCCATGTTGTTAGGATATTAACGAGTAGAGAGTATAGAGAGAAAAGACTTTTTTTGTCTTGCTATTGGTTTTGGATCTGGTTAAGTGTCTTCCGATCCCTTGCAGCTCTATTTATAGAAAAAGTTCCATAGATTCTCCACTCCTATTTACTTTGATATTATTTTTTTAAAGAGGTTTAAGTGTGAATTCTAAAGATGTAGGTTCACCTGTAGTACAAAAAACCTACTCTAGTATTATTTTTTCCGAACATCATAAGTTATACAATTTATCCAAGAATATCTGTGAATTTTTTGAAGGAATATCATTTTTACTTTCTTGAACATCAGAGGAATATCCTAGGATTAGTCCGGTATAACGAAGCTTTGAGCCTCAACTTTGGCATTTTAACCCTCTACAAACCGAACAAATATTTTAAAGCAATTAAATTTGATAGAACAACCGTAACTTGTGTCTTCCATAATATTTCAACAAATAATTGTCGATAAGCATAGATATCGAATGTAATGGCTTTTTAACTGATCAACTTTTGGTTTGTGTAAGTTATGAGACAAGATTAAAAAAATAACAATAACTACTGAATTTATTAACATAACTATAGGAGGAACAGCTAAAACAATTAGTTGATGATTTTTGGAAGTTGGTACTAAAAGTAAAACCATTTTCGTAAAATATACATTGATTTTACAAATGATATTTCAAGAAATCGAGCCTAGAAGGTCCGTAAGAGTTGACCAGGAAAGATGAAACGGTGAGAAATTCAACAGTTGGCACCATTGAGTGGTCGTAAGTGCCAAACCCCTAATCAGAGGGAGGGGGGATGGGGGAGGGAATGGGAAAAAGAAAAAACAAATCAACTTGCATCAAATCTATCACCCATTTGCGTTATAGATTGGTCCAAGAACTTATTTTCAATTTTGGATATTAGAGATAAATTATCCTTCATCGAGAATTAAAAAAAAACATTAACTGATACAAAAAAGAGTTGCCGTCAAATTTACTAATCACCGATTACTTTTAAGTTTGAAGTCCATAAAAAACCCGATTTTCATATCGTATCAAATAATCAAAGCTCATATTTTAAATAAGCTAAATCTTTAATTAATATAACCCTATGTACCCGACAGAATATAAAGATCGTAATTAACTCGTTCGATTAAGTATAATTGTTATAAAGTTTCGAGCAATGTTTTGCAAACCGAATCGGACACCGACTCGGCGTATTCAAGTATAACCAAGTATAAATATTATATATTTTAATACATATATATATACACTTATATATTTATAATTAATCATATATAAAAAAATTTGATGAGTAATATCTAAAATAGATAAATAATAATTGAATCTTGAATATAGTGAACTAAATGAAAACATGGAAAATTAAAAAAAAAAATCTGTTGAAACCATAACCAATTTGTGTTTCAAAAAAAAAAATCTCAAACTTATTCAGCTGTATCATCTTGAGAGAATGACATTTCGTCTTCGTTACCTCTAAAACAAAAAAAGTATGAAAAATTTATAAGTTAAATAATAGATATCATAGCAAAAGAAGCATATAGTTTAAAAGAAGATGTATTTACCATTCAAGTTCAAGGTTTCAGAAGTTGCGTCTTCTCCGTCTTTTGGGTTTTCTTCGGTAAGTGCATTCTCAAGTTCATCATAATCTAGTTTAGCTTCTCCACTTTCTTCCACAACCCAAAAATCCGTTTTAACAATAGCAAAAGAATAATAAATTCCTATGTTATATCAAACCTTGTGATTAAACTCTTAAAGAGAATCACGTACTTACTTCTTCTCACAAGTGCAATCCCAAATTTTGTGGCAATGGAAAGTTCAGATGGAGAATGGTGTACAAGAGACAACGAGAAGACGGTTAGGTTTCTTTTTTCTCGAGAAATCCCCTAGTCTATATTTGAGAAGTGATTTGCCACATGTCTTCTCTACGATCGTTTTCACAAAAAAAATTGTGACGTGACTATTAAGATTGATGACATGTCATATGGTTAAATATGACATGGAAAATTATATTTAATGTTGATATATATTTTTGGAAATCTTTTTAGAATATGGCAATAACTAATATATTACATTTAATATTGATTTATATTTTTGGTAAACTTTGTAGAATATGTTAATAACTCATAAATCATCACTAAAAATAAATATATTCAAATATGACATTTTGAATTTCGAAATATTATATAATTTTACTTTTATATTTATAAAAATTTTATTATCTAAAATTTTCTAAATTTTCTGAATTAAAAAAACAATTTAAATCGTAATATCATTAGTTTCTTTTAGATATCTACCAATTATATAAATATTATTTAGTTTTAATTTTTGATAACTATACAATTTTATATGATTTTTAGTAATTTTGTACAAGTTGATTTAATACATTTAACCAAATGAAATAAATAATTTTTTTAATCTAAGATTTTAACTTTATATATATCATATATATTCTAAATATAATTTTAAATAAAAAAAAATATTTTCTCTTAATTTTATGCTTAATTAATGATTTTTATATTAATTATTGGTCAAATAATAAAATATATAATATTAATAAATTACAATTTTAAATATAAAATTTAACTTTTTAAAAAGTTCATCACTACACATGGTGCAGGAAAACACCTAGATTAATAATTGTGACATGACTACTAAAATTGATGACATGTCTTATAGATTATATGACATGACAATTATATTTAATGTTAATTTATATTTTTGGTAAACTTTTTAAAAATATGGTAATAACTCATATATTATATTTATTGTCGATTTATATTTTTGGACTTTTTTAAAATATGGTAATAACTCATAAATCATCATTAAAATAAATATATTCAATTATGGCATTTCAAATTTCGAAATATCATTTAAATTAAAAATATTTCAAAAATATATACATATTTTTAGAAAAATTACAAAAATTAAATCATAAATCAAATTAAATCGTAAAATCATTAGTTTCTTATATATATCTACAGATTTTATAAATATTTTTTAATTTTAATTTTTGACAATTATGCAATTTTACATATTATATTAATATATTTAATTAAAATAAATAGATAGAAAAATCTACCTAAGATTATAATTTAAATATATACATGCACATTCTTAAATATAATTCAAAATAAACAAAATTGTTTTATCTTAATTTTAATGTTCAGTTAAATCAAATTTATATTAAAATATTGATAAGAAAAAGAAAATTTATAATATTAATAAAAATAAATATAATTTATATTTATCTATTAAAAATATTTTAAAATTCTTTTACTGC